>NC_134455.1:71610188-71692688 GCF_047948215.1 Lycorma delicatula
GAACCCCCAAAAAGTTCGATAAGATGAATATCTGTACGACATGTATATATTATGAAAAAATGTATTCCCTTCTCAGTAGAGTCTGCTTATGAATGTATTATTATCGTTAGGAGAAAGTAGAAATTAATTACTTACATTACCCAGTTTTTAGTTGTAGTCTATCAAATGTGAAGTATATATGGTATAGTAGCACTAGTCAAAGTTACTTTGACTAGGTAATGGTTGGTTCAAATAGGGTATTACTGGCGGATGTAGGGCTAGATTTTCGATTTTGGATTCTTTTTGATTTCTTAGAATGCTGAAATATACATGTATATATACGGATTAATAAAGAAGACAATAAAAAAAGCCATTGTACTTGTACTCCTCATTTTTCCTTATAGGCCTGAAGTGGAACTTTTGTTATTTCACGGGGATACTATATTTTCGAGTGACTGGTGTCTTATATTAGGGCTCCAAAATTATATTTAATAGTAAAGAGCTGAAACAAAAAGTTACATTTATTTCCTTTTAAATACTATTTATTTGGTACTCTTACAGAAATCATCCAAATTTACAATGAAAAAAAAAATTTATACTTATTACTTCCTTGAACGAAGTAAAAGAAGTATTGTGATCGATAAAAAATTCGGTTTTCATATATCAACGGAAAGATCCATTTTGACCATCCCTGAATCCATTTTGACTAGATTCCGCGAGGCGCCTGTACGTACATAATTACGTCTGAAGATACGTATGCACCTCGCATAATTAATGCACCTCGCAAAAACGATTACAGTAGAATGTTGAAATCTTAGATTTAGGGCTGTTGTAACATCTAGTTGAGTACCTCCTCTTCTTACTGCATCTGAATCAAAAGCCTCCAAGAATCCAAACAATTTGGATTTTGGACTTTTCCTTAACTGCAGTAGTAAGCCTCATTGAGAAAGTTTCAACGACATATCGTAAGTGGTATTTATTTTCATTGGTTCCAGAATTATAGCCAAATAAAATTTTAATTAATAAAATATTTGGATCTTACAAGGGAAAGGCACATCGGTTCAAATTCGACTTCATCTCCTTTTCTTTTTTTAACTTTTTTTTATATTAAATATATTGATTTATTAACCTCTGATTGTAAAAAAATTACAATAGACAATAATTCAATAATAACAATAAAAGAAAAAACATGAAAAAATATCATTGGTTATTAATGAAATAAAATGTTATGCACTTTCATTTTAAAGAAGTGAGTATATGTAATTTAGTCGGCGTACAAGGAAGTTATATGGTGACAACATCAGATTTGGTGAAACATCTGGTTATTTAATATTAATTGAAAATTATAATTTACAATTATTTTTGGAGTTTCTTAGCAAAATCTTCGAAAAGTTGTATATTTATTTTTAAGAGAGATTTTATTTAATTATTTGATAGAAAAATAAAATACAGTGTTATCTTGGTACTAATTGTACATTTTTGTATTGTATTCAGTTTAAAATGATTGTTGAAAATTTGTTTTTAATTGTGCGTAATATGTTTCTTGAAACTTGTTAAGACTCAGGTTTCATTTCCTCCTTTAAATTTTATTAAAACTTTTTTTTTTACTATTATTATATTAATTTATGTAACGCTGTATTTTTTTAACATTTTTTATTTTATTTTTTTATTTTAGTATAATGTACTGATCTATTAATAATTACTAACCTGTGATTGTAAAAAAAATTACAATGAATAATAATCCAATAATAACAATAATAAAAAAATATGAAAAAAATCAAAAAATATCTGTGAAATAAAATTTTATGTACTTTTCATTTTAAAGAAATGTGTACGAATGTGTAATTTGAGAGGCGTACAAAGAAGTCATGCGTTGTCCACATCCGATTTTTATGAATTAAATGTTTAGTTACATAGGAAAGTATAATTACGAGTATAAATACAAATAAATATAAATAAGTATTTTTAAGTAGCAGTACCGATAAATTCTTGACGCGTTATTTATCGACAAGAATAAAATATTTATTTATTTAAACATGCACTTCAAAAGCATGAACACTTATTTCTTCATTTAAGTAGTATTTTATAATTTAAAATGTATTAATATTGATCAACTTTAAACCTATTTTAAATACATAAGTTCAATTCTTTTAAATATCTCTAAATAAAAAAAAAAAAATATTTTGATAAGTTGTCATGTTTCCTGTGTTCAGATTTCAATTTCAAAATATTTAATGAATAGAAATTGGATATAATTTTCATTATTTGATGAAGTAAGAAAAGTTTAAGCAAGTTTGTTTATAAACTAGAGTTAAGTTCTTTGGTTCACAGTGACTGAATGCATATACTGCCATTGTCTTTAGCCACATAATGAATTTCAGTTAGAATGTAACTATATTTGTTTATTGAAGTTTGGGAAAAGCCAAGAAATATTTTTCGGTAAATGTTTTAATTACTTATTATTATATTTTCTCTATTTAAACATGCATTACTCTAATTAAAAGTCAACTTTATTAAAAAAAAAAAAAAAAAAAAAAAAAAATAGAAGGTAACTGCAGAAATATTTTAAAAATACAAATGTAGATCTTTTCATTTAGCGTCAGGAATTTTTTTTAAAATTACGTAATTATATTATCGTAAACTACCGTGCAGTGAACACCCATGCACTTAAAAGATTGAAAAACTATCTTTAATTGTCATTGTAGAAACCAATAAGGGGCAATATCTCTCAGGATTTGTTGAAATAGATCTTTGTAATGTTGGCGCCACATAAACTCAACGAGATACGACTTAAGCACTATTCTACTGATGTCGCATTCAATTTTATTCCGTTATTCCGCAATCTCCACGTACTTTCTATCGCTTCTGTTTGAGAATCAACAAATTTTCCGAGTGATAAACCGTTTGAAGTTTAGAGGTACCAGGAAGGTTTAAAATATATGGTACTCGCGCCACTTGTCTGATATACGATCCGGGCCGAATATAATTCGCCGTGAAAGGCATTAACGTTTGTGCACTTCTGTCCTATATAGCAACCAGAAAACATCTCTGTTTTCACTACAGAAACCGGTGATACCTCAAAAGGTAGGACCCGGCCGACGTTACGTTTCCGATATAAAAAAAGCTTTTGTCGATTTCAAGTGTTAAGCTGGATTCTCGAATATTAACATATTGTTTGTATATTGTGGGCAGAAACCTCACGCATATTGTTCCTTCAGTTAACTATTGTGTTATGGTTAATTTCTAGGTTTCTTGGCCAAACTTGACAATTGTTAGCCTCTTCGCCCAGCAATAAATGAAAACAATTTTGCGGAACAGCAATTTAGCGTCAGCAAAAAACGTTTCCTGACGTAACTGTATTCCCGTACGACCATTCTAGGAGCACGTCCATCTATCATGATAGATGTCCCTCCCATATCTTTTCTTTTTTCCTGTTTAACCTCCAGGAATTACCCAAAGGTTAAACAGGAAACCTCAGGAATACCGAGTTAAACAGGAATACCGTGCAGGTATTAGTTCAGAGAATGAATGTGGATATGTATGAGTGTAAATAAAGTGTAGTCTTGCACAGTCTCAGTTCGACCATTCCTGAGATGTGTGGTTAATTGAAACCCAACCGCCAAAGAACACCTGTATCCACGATCTAGTATTCAAATTCGAATAAAAGTAACTGCCTTCACTAGGATTTGAACCTTAGAACTCTCAACTTCGAAATCAACCACTAGACCAGCCCAGTGGACGAAGGGCTTGGACCTGCCTGCAGGAAAATGGTGGACATTTTCATCACTTGCTGTAAGATATTACCATATCTATATATATATATATATATACATAGAGAGGAAATTTTAATTTTAAGTGGATGGTATTTTCATACTCATAATACTTTAAAACGTAAAGCAAATTCAGTTTCATCATCCAATCCCACCTTGCTAACAAAAGTAACGCAGTATTTTTTTTAAACGTCGGAATTAAAACTATTAATTTTTAAATTCTTTAAACTTAATATTTTTTTAAATTTTCAGCAGTGGAAATTTAATCAATTTTTTTTTAGAAGTCTTTATTTTATTTAGAGCAAAATTTTAACCAATTTTCTTAGATTTTAATAAAATTATTTTTAGTTTAAAGATTAATTAATTGAAGAATTAATTAAAAGATAATTTCTCAGAGTAAATCAAATGGATTGAAAGGTTTTGTAAACGATCAATTTACTGATGTTCACTTTTCTGTTTAAATACTCGTATATTAATGATCTGATATTACATCCTATTATCTCAGTTACATTAGGCAAAAGCTTTCACACACACATTCATATAATAAAATATAACTTTTATTTACGTACACATGTGTTTAGATAGAATATAAGCGAGTATTTTATTTAAAAATGTAATGGAATTTAAAATTCGTACCTTCTTAAATCTTTAGGGAGAGAATCATACGCTGACTACATCTGATATAACCTACTGAATTTCAAACGCGTTCCCGAACATAAAAGTCGTATGTACAAGATTACCCAACCTATTCACTTTTTTCATACCATCATATCTTCTTGTGCATCCAATTTTTACCATTTTTTTGTTTTTTATTAAAAAAAGATGAGAAAACGGGTTAGTTTGGAACATCTTGATCATCATAAGAGTATAAAAACAATTATATCTGTCAGTTAGGAAAATGTGCTTTCACTTATTACAGATTTTTAAATTTTTTACGAAAAGGAAATAAAGATTTCCCCCTTTTATTAATGTCGTTCTTTTGATAATTATCACAAATAAAATTTATAATTAACGAAAAAACTTATTTTGTTACATTGTGTAGGTATTTTAATGTTCATAACGTCGCTACAGTAAGGTAGAAAGTGGTTGTTTATTCGATCCTTTGGCTAAGCTTCTACAAGTAATACTTTATTTTAAGTAAAATCCAACTTAACATTAAAGATTGAACGATATATACACATTTATATTTTTGATCTGAATGTATACATTCATTTTTCATTTCATTCAGTGTTCTGCGATTAGGATCAATCATGCACGGTTGCTACTCTCCACATTTTTCTATCCTTTGCTAACCTCTTTGTTTCAACATATTTTTCCTTTTTCATAATCCTAACCATCATTTGAAATATCTTCCTTCCTCTTCCTCTCCTTTCATTCACCAAGCCTTTATCGCATCTAGTAATAGATAACTTCTCTTATAGTGTCATAGCCAGTTCCTTTTCCAACATTTCATTATGTTTAGCATTTTCCTATTCTCTCCGATTCTTGTGTATACTTCATTTTTTACATGGTTTTACCAGATCCACATCTCAAAAGCCTCAATTCGTTTTCTGTCTGCCTTTCTTATCGATCAGGTTTGATCTCTGTAGAGTTTCATACTCAAATAAAACATTTCATTAATCTCTTCTAATTAACGCTAAATTTAACTTTCCACACAGCAGTCTTCCCTTCTCAATAAATGCCTACTTAGTTCTTAATATTCTTGTTTTATTTTCTACTGTTCAAATTTGGTTTCAGTTTTAAACCTCACAAATACTGAAACTTCTTCATCTGCTCTACAACTTCATTTCCTATCTCAATCTTAATCCTCTCCTCTTTTCCAACTCATACCATACATTTATCTTCGTTCTGTAGATCCTTATACTCTGACTTCTGTAAGCTTCATTTAAGTCATCAAGAATTTCATTTAGTTTATTTGGCCCGTATGTCATCAGTAAACCGTCTACATTCTTTTATCTTTCCCGATTATTATTCCTCTTTTCCCACTAAGGCAACATTTAATTTTTTCTTCTAGATATATACTTAGCAGCGTAAAATCAGATATATACTTAACAGCGACATGCAGCAATCCTGCATCACTCCTCTTCCAGTCCCTATTTTTCCTGTAAATTCCGTCTCCTACCCTCACTTTAATTCACTTGTTATAGTACATATATTTTACTAGGCGCCTCTTTTCCAGTCAATTCTTTTCATTTCCAAAATTAGGAGTAATTTATCTCACCTTTTGGGAAGGGTAGTTCTCCTGCGGAGAAACATTCTGGTCACCGGAAGAGGTGATTAGTATGTTTTCGAGGAGGCACGGAAGACCCCGATGGGATGTCCGAGTTCGAATGAGCTAGGGAGGGCAGATTGCGCTGCCATGAAACCCTGAGTCGACTGTGCTAAGCTTTTTAGCGTCTTGGGAGAGTTTAAAAAAAAAAGAAGACAGCTACCGCTATCGGCTTTCCAGACCTGGTGTAGCTGCAGTACAACTATAAATGTACCGGTAAACATGTAGTACGGAGCAGACTCATGACGACCACTCCTGAGATGTGTGGTTAATTGAAACCGTGTAAAATAATGTTACATTCATCTAATTTTATACATATAAAGAGTTTTTAATTTTCTGTTAGTTACATTTATATCACTAATAAATATATTTTTTAAAAATCTATAGATTTACATCTTATTGATTTATTGACATAAGTTGATATTAAATACTTACTTAACTATGTTTTTTTAAATATGAAATAAAAATCGAAGTATGAGATCGTTTTTTTGGCAAAGATACTTGAGGTTAAAATGGCCGCAGAAATAGAGTACATAAGGTTATTAATTAATGTTACCTGAGTGAATCGGATAAAAAGTCAGTGATGCTACAAAAAACACCTTTATTTTATAAAGAAATTAAAAATTAATTGAATGTCTGTAAAATGTTAAATCTACAAAAATATTTTGAATTATATTTTAAGTTATTTTTGTTTCAGAATATAATAAATAACAATATTTAAACAGTATACAAGGTATCCGATAAATAACTCCATGGTTTTAAATTAAATTTATTTTGTTACATTAAGAATTATAAACGGAAGTGTTTTCTCGTATTACAAGAAAAAACAAGATGTAGGATTTTTTTAACTCGATGTTACTTAATATGAGTCATATTTACAGCCCTGCAGCTATCAAATTCACGCCATTTCGCACTCCGGCCAGCTTGACTGCAGGAATCGTTTAACGACTGCAATTATTCTTTGGAGAAGGTGTTCTAGTGATTAGACTTCTTTTCTGGTATACAATGTATTTTACATAGCCTCAAAAGAAGAAATTATCGTCGAAAAATTGGGAGTTGAGGTGGCCAAGCGATGGAAGCTTCTCTGCCTATCCAGCCTTCTGGGAAACTTCTTTGGGTGCAGTCCGAATAATCTCTGCGTGATGGAATGCGTTCCGTCCAGTTAGAAAACTAAACCCTTCTTATTTTCAGTCTGAGGAAACCCAAATTTCTCTAATATGTCTGAGCCTACTATGCCTTTAATGATCTGCTTGTGGGAAAAATGGCCCAATAAATTAATTATGCATCCTATGAATATAATACGTGTTTCGATTATGACGTTCACTTACGGACAGTTGCGAACAAACGCTATCGATTCGTGTGGATTTTTTGAGCCCCGACAGTTATAACGATGCACCACAACTTTAAGAAAATGAAATGCAGTACCATCAGAAAATAAAATGCGCTGCAGTAGTTTTCATCAGCAGAAATGTAGTCTTACGTGGTCTTAGAAAATAATTATTTGTGGTTTATTGCTAGGTTTAATTTCCTGCAGTTGATGTAAATTACTTTGCCCGAATTTTCAGTCATTTGTGAACAACATGTATAGTGTTTTTAGGATTGTTAATTGACGACTAACACTACCAACTTGAACGTTTTTGACTTCGTTGGAAAGACGTAGAATCTTTTCTGTGTTTTCATCACTTTTTTTAGGCCTACCTGATGACTCTCCTTTGAAAACGCTTCCGGTTTCCAAGAAATGTTCACACCACGTGAGTATACTTTTGTCACTCGAAGAATTTCTATAAGAATCGAATATAATTTCCTTGTACGACAGTCGATAAATTTTATTTCTGCCACCTAGTACACGCACTATAATTTTTCTTGTAATGCTATGGTACTAAAGCCCGGTCCTATAACATCATCGCCTGTGCAGTAGTTTAACGCGGCTACTATCAGATGGAGATGTGTAAACTAAAACTTAATTGCTGTCATAATCTTCAAACGCAATCTTCAACAATACGCGTAAAATAATACGTGCTGCAAAATAAAAACTATATTCGCTCTTGAAACCTTGGAATTTTTTCTCGGACACTCTTATTTCATTTTTCTCGTTTATTTATTTTTCCATATTTAATTTATTATAAGGGTTTAAGCCAGTCTCCTGAAATATAGCAAGTTCTTAATTCTGTCCTTATGCTAATATTATTGGTTATTTCGTGAGTTTCTTTTTTTTTGTTATTTTTTAAAGTCTTATTAAATGTACAGTGTTTTGCGATTCTTTATTTTTTTAAATTCTGAAGTTGTAAGTTTTTTAAACGAAAGATTTAGTTTAATTTCAGCTTTTTTCTGTTCCTGCGTATGTTTAATGGGTAAAAAAAAAATATAAAAATCACTTTTTAATATATTAAGATCATATTAAAAAATTAAAATGAAATAATAGCTTTATTATTCATTTTACATTACTATTATTATTATTTTTATTATTATTATAGCTTTATTTATTTTTAATTTTGAAATTTTCAAGTCGACACTCTATTGATGGTGAACAGGTTATTGTTAGTTTACAATATAAAATCTATTAGTGAAGAATTGAAAGATAGACGGTAGTATTTTTTAAAATTACATTTCAACTAATTTTTTTTTTAAACTATCATTATTATTAAATAAAATTTAAAATCTATAACTTAAAATTGTAAATTATAAATATATATAATTTTTGCTATAAATAATTTTTTTTTTGTATTAGGTTGTTATAACAATACGTTATTCTGTACCGAATCCTTATAAGCTGTAATCCACAGCTTGAGAAATTTCTTTAAATAAATATTTGAAGGAATTTTCTACTATTTTTTGTAGAACTGTTGAAAATATACTCTATTGTTAGTCGGAAGCACTTTCTGACTGTTTGTTAAAAGCTTTGTGTGGCTGTCGAAAGCATAATATTGGAGCGTTTCTTCTGCTTACACATGAAAAGACGTACATTAAAGTCATATGACAGGATTACTTAATACTCAGGAGGATTTGTGTCAGTTTTTTTTTTTCATTTAGCTTGAATGCATTTTTGTGAATATATAGCGGTTATATTAAGCAGTAATCAATTATATTTTCATCTCATAATAATAAAATAATAGTTATTAAAATGAGAATAAGGGGGAAAATGTTAACTTTTAAACAGCCTAAAAATTTATGTTTTTTGTTTTTTATTTACTTTTTTTTTAGTAGCACGCAAATGATATTAATAAATTTGTTGTTACACAAATTATAGACTAATGTTTTAAGTCCTAGATAAAAAGTTTATATAAATTGAGGAATTTGAAATTAATTATTTTTTTTAATAGCATAAAATTTTTATTCTATTTGATAGCTGCACAAAATCTAGATTAATGTTTTATGTGCAACATCTACATTTTAAATATACATAGGAAATCGAATACAATTATTGATTTGCTTGCAAAACCAAAACTCTGTAGGTTGTCTAACGTTCTAAGTAGTTGTAATATTAAAACATATAGGGAAAACCGATTAGTATAAAAATAGCAAATACTTTATTGCATAAAAAAAAAAACATAAAACCTGCCGGTAGGATTATATTTCTTAATCACGTCTTTGTAAACTATAATTTTTTTAATGTCCTAAGATATTACATGTCTTTTTTTTTTTTAATATAGTTTGTCTAAAAAATTAAAACAAATATATGTATATTAAACAAAATATAAGAAAAAAAATTAAAAAAGATATTAGAAAAATAAATAATCCAAATAAATAAATAAAACATCAATAAAAATATTAAATTGTTTAGTTTTATAGTACTGAATTGATATTCTACTATATTTCTACCTATTTGGATTTTACAGTCACCCAAAATACGACGAATTTTAAATATATATATATATCTTAGTAAACTCCTAATAATTAATCTTTATGAAAATGTTCAATAAATTTAGACTTTTAATGAACATTACCACGCAATAAATCTAAAACTGTAAGACTGTACTCTAATATGTCAGGATATATGATGAAACATTTTTCCTATGTTCATCCTACATAAGAGTATAACAACGTTTAAGAAACTACAAATTATTCACGAAGAATATAAAATACATTTAGGACATGTTCTACAGGTGAAAATAAAGAAGAAGTTCATAAAAACATAGTTTCAGAAACGTATAGTATCGAGTAGGGAATGATTTTGCCCTAATCTCTGAGTCTTTGGTAAAACTAAACAAGACTCTCCTTTTTTGGGATCGAAATTAAAGGGTAAATTTGAATTTTTATCTAAAAAAATATAGATCCTATAACTGTATTTTCAGTAGATTTCCTGAAATCTGAAGTAAAAGACAAAAGATTGGGGATGAAAATACACTATTCTGTGTTTGGCTTAATATAACGTAGGTAAATGGGTATTATATACATAAAAATTGCATGCTGAGAGTTTTATTTTGAGTAAATTGGTAATAAAAACGTCCACGGAAAATAAATACAAATTTACGAATTTTGAAGTTTATTAAAAACAAAACATATCAAACTGTGACAGATTTTAACTAGATATTAAACGAAATAATATTAAGTATTTCACAATAAAAGAAATATTTTAGAAAAAAAACAATGACAAATCAAATAAAACAATACATCAATAAAACAATTTACTGACCGCTTTAAAGCAAATTAGAAATTAGTTCTACTTAAATGTGAGATAATTCATTTCATATGTGTAAATACTAACAGCTGATTCCAACTATTTAGTTTTTTTGTATTGCATTTGAACATCAATAAACATTTAAATAAGTGAATGGAATAATTCGGGTATATCATTATCTAACAACGCATTATAAACTTCCCAACGAAGAATATGTAATATAATACATCAAAACGATTTCCGAATAGGAGGATTTTTCGTGCGCGGAAGTGTTGTGATGAGTTATGAGAAAGTAGTTTCTTTATTTGGTTGGAAAATTTATAATGTTTAATTAGTATTGACTGATTTTATTTATATTTATTTGTCCTAAATTTTAATATTAAAGTTCGTTTTTTAACTTAAATGATTTGCTAAGGTACAAAACATGGATACCAATGCAGTATTTCCTGGAGGTGCTCCAAATGACAATATTATTTTTATTAATATATAAATATTATTCGTATTTAATATGAAATATTACATGTTATTTCAGATATGCATAATAGTTAACGATGATAATATTTCCACAGAACGATTTGATTTTGTTATACATGAACTCATTTTACAATAAACGATTTCAGTTCTCTTTTTTCTTAATATTATCAAAACAGCTTAAGTTATTAATCTTTTAAACTTATAAATTAAACAAATATGAAAGGAAATTATTATTATAAATAATTCGAGTAACAATTTAATGTTTTTTTATGGACGAGTATAACAACATACCTCCATTACCATGAACATTAGAGAAGATTAGTGTTCAATTAAGGCAATATAGCCCTTATTAGTAACCAATAATATAGTTTTTCCAACAATTGCTAATAGATAAATATAAGTCATATATAAAGATAAGTCCATCTATTTATCCACTTTACTTTTTATAAAATTTAAATTCAATCATCATCCATGAAACGTTTTAGTTTATTCGCAATCTTCAAAGATATAACATCTCTGTAAATAAACACTATGTTATTGTTTAGATTGATAAATATTATGAGGAAGATCAAATTTTATTTGATATCTAATTTATCGAAGTAGAATATTCAATGTTCAGATTTGAAAATTTTTAGTAATGCAAAACCTGTATACGTTGTATAAAAAATCTGTTGGGTACGGTTTTCTCCGTAAACCAGTTTTGTTTCACTTGAATTTAAATTAACTATGGTACCAAAAGCTTTATAGGGAATCTGGTATAAGTTATGAGTCACTTTCAAGTCTAGCATATTAGCAAAGTTAATAAAATAATCATCTTGTAGTAAAAAAAATGAAGGAAATAGTATACACTTGACCAGCTTTGGATTCTTTACTGAACACTACGATGTTCCATAATCGGGATAAGACTAATAAAATTCAGTTTTGTGGTGTAATTTATGAGGACAAAGTAACACGTTTCCTTTATCACCACAGGAACCACTTTTTCTTTTTAGCCTCCGGAACTACCGTTTGGTATTACTTCAGAGGATGAAAAAATTCTTACGTTTGTATATAGTTTCTTTGAAATTTTTTCATATAATTTTTTACTCAATCAGATTCTCTATAAGTTAATTTTTTTACGTATTTTTTACTCATTTATTTTAACATAAAATTATGTGTTTTTCGACTGCAATCTTTTGTCATTACCCCTTGTTTCTCAAAAGAAACAAGAAATACACACGTCTGTGATCAATGGTTTCAAATTTTCAAATCAGATTTAATATAAAATCACAAAATCTATCCCTTAATTTGGCACTAAGATTACAATTTGGATTTTACTTGAGGCGCAAAAATCATAGTGAAAATTTTGGCACCCGACACTCGTTAACGAAACGTTTTCGACCCTATGTTTATATAAATTTTCTTTTTTCATTTTCACCATTAGAACAAGTCTTGGAAGTTTGCATTCTTTGTCAATCGCACGTTACATTCAATTTAGAAATTTTGTTGTTCATAATTAGGTTTTTCCTTTATTTCGGCAAAATAAAAATAAAAAATTAATTAAACACAAATACATTACACCGAAGTACACAAGCTTAGAAGGATTGCTCGGAAGGACTATGGGCTGTCAGGCCGTCAATTGTACACGGTGTATCGAGGAGTCTTCGAAAGTATTACCACTTCCACGGCACCCACATGGGCGCATAGGTTGGAAAGAAATAGAGCACTTATTATAAATATAATGAGTATCCAGGACAGGACCGAGCTCTCATTGTATGCACTGGTGTTTTTAAAACAAGCTCCTACGAGGCTACTACCTTATTGGGGAAGGCTCTCCCAATAGATTTAGGGGTAAAAGTTCAGGCAGCCATGAAGAAGTTGCGAAGAGGTCGAGGGCTGATGTATTTGGGATGCGGTTTCGAACTGGGCGTGTACCAGAGCGGAACGGTGATTACAATGCACCGGATCTAAATTTCGTACAGTTGCCCATCTCCCGCTTTCAGAAGAGGCTTCAGAGACTCGAAATGGAAGTATGGCAGCGAGAGTAGAATACCATACTAAGGGAAGGTCTTTGTATAATTTTATACAAGACTAGGGTACGCTTCATTTTTAAGGGTAACGAGGGCCCGTTGCTCATCAAACACGTAAATTTGAAGCAGTACCTGTTCAGGTACCGCCTGAAAAGTGATGAGTTGTGTGTCTGCGGGGAGGTCCAGTGGAATGTACATTTGATGTAAATTGCCTCGCGCTCTTGGGGGGGGGGGGGGACAACAACTCGGGCCACTGAAACTTAGAGGTCAAGGGGAAAATTGGCCAGTCACAAGCGGCTAGTCTACGTGGCGTGAGCCGAATTCTCGAACCGTGTGTGGGTTCCTTGATGCGATCGGCATCATTAGTTTATTTAAGGGGAGGCTCTTACCGCGTTGTTGAAAGAAGCTACCCTCGAGGAACGGTCGGCCGCCGACCATTAGCTCCAAGCGACTATAAATAGTGAGCAATATCTGGCATTCAGCGACTTAGGAGTACCAGCAATTGCTATCTTTCATTTAATTAATTTATTGACGAAATAAATTTTGATTTATGACATAATCTTAGTATAAGACGGAGTGCACCTACCCATTAAGAAAATACATGACATGCAAACAGCTGGATAAAAAGCAACTGGTGATATAGACTGTGCTTATACCGTTCACGGTTAGCTATAGGATCATTTTAAGTCGGTGCTAAATGAGTTATTTATCGATATATATAAATTATTAGTTGGAGTAAAAGCAAGTTAGACGCAATTTAATTTTAAGTAATAAATAGGTATTATATCCGTGTGGATAAATTAATCAAGATGTAAAGTGAAGTATTTTAAAATACAATGTACGTTCTATATAGATAGTGTTATCTTCTATATATTAATATTAAATTAATATAATATGCAGATACTCTACAGTTGAATTATGTTGTATTCATCCACGAGATACAAGTACTAAAATCGTTTAGTAACTTCATTTACAGTATACGTTAAATTAACCAAATAAATATTTGTTACATTCGTTTAGTGATTTTCAATAGTTTAATGTAATAAAATCAATGCATAAATGTCATTATTCTAAATTTCATCAAAATAAAACATTACAACACGGGATAGACATTACGTAATAATCTTAATTTTTAATCTCGTATCTATCGTACTGTAAACGACTATATACATTACTATTAATATTTTATCGAAGTGTCGACGTAAATTTAATAATTTATATGAATAATATTTAAATCTATTTTATCCACTACATTATCCTTTTTGGTTTATTTATCAAAAACTCTTTCCATATTTCCGAGTACAGTGAACCAAATGTTTTCTTAAAAAATAAAATAATGTTGCATATTGCAGAAGATATAAGTATACCCCGTTAGAAAATACAAGATTAAATTTTAATTTAATAATGCGCAGTTGCATTATAATTTAATAAAATTATTGTTTACGTTGACTTGAAAATAAAAATCGTTGATAAAGATTTTAAAGTTCAAAAGAAATACGTTGAAAGTTACTAAATGAAACGCATAAAGAAAATCATATAAAGCAATATGTAAAATATATATTACATATACGTAAGTATATACGTGAACCACCAAAGCCTTGTATCCAGCTTATTGGGTTGGGAGATGAATAAAAGACCTTCTCTTGCAGCTCGTATATAATATTAAATTGAAATATGATACAAGCAAATATTTCACATTGGCTAGCTAGCATAAGAAAGTACATTTCCCATCTCTCTCTCTCTTCCTGACACAGAAGTTCTACCCTTTGATGTAAAAGAGAGTAATATTATCTTCTGCAAGATAACAAATCAAAATAGGCTATTATATGACCAGAGAGTAGGAAATATTTTGATTTCTTATATCATTTTACTACACAAATTTGCTTTCTTCCTTCCCTCCCTCCCACCATAGTTATTTGAACTATAATATAGTAGGTTTAGGAATTATTATATCCTTGATTGATATACTTAATCAATAATATTTTTTTTTTTTTTTTGTCTTCAGTCATTTGACTGGTTTGGTGCAACTCTCCAAGATTCCCTATCTAGTGCTAGTCGTTTCATTTCAGTATACCCTCTACATCCTACATCCCTAACAATTTGTTTTACATATTCCAAACGTGACCTGCCTACACAATTTTTCTCTTCTACCTGTCCTTCCAATATTAAAGCGACTATTCCAGGATGCCTTAATGTGTGGCCTATAAGTCTGTCTCTTCTTTTAACTATATTTTTCCAAATGCTTCTTTCTTCATCTATTTGCCGCAATACCTCTTCATTTGTCACTTTATCCACCCATCTGATTTTTAACATTCTTCTATAGCACCACATTTCAAAAGCTTCTAATCTTTTCTTCTCAGATACTCCGATTGTCCAAGTTTCACTTCCATATAAAGCCACACTCTAAACAAACACTTTTAAAAATCTTTTCCTGACATTTAAACTAATTTTTGACGTAAACAAATTATACATACAACCTATTTACAATATTTGGGCGCAATCTGAGCTATTGTTATTACTAACTACTAATTTTTCTCTTGTTTAAATATATTGGCTTTTACTTATAGAGCCTATGTTATTTTACAACTGGGACTAAAAAATTAAATATGGATCAATTGATTTACACGAATTTTTATTCCCGGAATTTTTTTATTTATATTGTTAATTTATAAAATATTAAACATTTCATTGTAAAGTTTCACAACTACAAAAAAATTATTTTTGTCGTAAAGATATGCAGGTCATAAATATTGTTGTATATCAATTATAAAAATTTGTACGTCGGTATTTTCATTTTTTGTAAAAAAACTGGCAACAAAGTTGCATTACACTTTCTTGACATTGATCATTTATTCTTAAATAATGGAAACAATACATGAAAAACGTTTAGAATATAAATAAACTACTCATTTTTAAACTTTTGTCGGCTCTCCCAACCTCAAACTTGCTCTCAAAGTATTTTTTTTAAATCAGTTGCACTATTATTATGATTAGGAAAAAAACAAAAAATCGGTTAAAATAATACAATAAATAAAAAGAGAGCTTATTCCAATTGTTTGGGAAAGGGAGAGAATTTGTGGGGAATTTTTTTTAAAAAATGGTAAGATAAGCATGAACGCATAAGCTTAATATAAAGTGGGGATATGATTGCAAAATTTGCAAAAAAATAACTCCAAAGAAACAATCTACCCCCAACTTCTGGAGATATTGATTCCAGAATTTTATTAATAAATTGCCTCATATACACAAATCTCTGTACAAATTTTCATAAAAATGGTTTATCCTGTCAAAGGTTATCTATAAACACGCCAAGACACTTAGTATGTACGTAAATTCGTACGTACGTATGAATATTACCCTTTAGATTTTTTGTTTTTCGGCGATCCTGAGTCATGAAACGCCGAGAAATGAAAAAAAAAAACGATACAAAATTTTTCGTCTGATTACTATGCTTTTCTTGTTGCATCATAGCTCTAGAATTAGAATTTCAGGAAGGTAAAAATGGAACGTAAGTTTTATTAAAAAAAAAAAATCCTGTAAATTATTTGACACAATTGTATTTTAAACAAAATATTTTAATAAAATTTATGCATGTAATTAATTTTTTTAATTAATTATTCTTTTTTACGTCCTTGTACAAAATAAAGGAGTATTTTTATCGAGAAAAAAATTCGGATTCCAGATTTCAACGGAAATATCCATTTTGACCATCCCTGAATCCATTCTGACTACTTTCGGCGTGTCGTCTGTATGTACGTACGTACGTATGTATCTTGCATAATTCGAAAACGATTAGCCGTAAAATGTTGAAATTTTGGATTTAGGACTGTTATAAAATCTTGGTGGGTACCTCCCCTTTGATTGTAATCAAGTTGACCAAAAATGTCCATAAAAGTCCAAAATTCAAAAAAATTGGATTCTCTTAACTGCCGTAATAAGCCAGATATATATCCTCCTCCCAAAACGTCTATTGCCTCCCAAAAAACACACTTCAAAACTTGCCTGACAACAACCGTTTTGAAGTGTGTTTTGTATTTTTAATATATATTAAAAATACAAAACACGACTAAAAAAAAATTGCTGACTCTGTTTTTTAATATAGGACAATTAAAGAGCACGCGGTTAACTATTTTGTATAACTCCATTATTATTAAATAGAAATTTTTAAAATTTATTTAATATTATTTTATTTTATTTAACGTAAATTAAAAACTTATATTTTGGTAATATTAATTATTCGATTGATTCAAATCATTTAGTTCAAACCCAGCTCACACAGAGATGGAAGCTCACAGTTCACAGTTCATTAATTCAACTCATTAAAATTTGTACTTCAACTGGAAAATCTGCACTATTACATATATACGTATATATATACACACTTCACACACACACACACACACACACACACACACACACACACACACACACACACACACACACACACACACACACACACACACACACACACACACACACACACACACACACACACACACACACACACACACACACACACACACACACACACACACACACACACACACACACACATACACACACATATTTGTATAGCCTGTGAGACCCCGGTAACGTAAGGATTTCAACGGGGCGTCATATATTTAAATCGGTTCAGCCGCTGAGTTACTACTGTGGAATAAACATGCATACATAAATATACCCTAAATACATTACATTCCACGGAAACGAACTAAAATCACAAAAGAAAGTGGTGAATTACATTCTCATCCTTTTAATAGGCATCTGGCATGTAAACTACGTCCTATTAACATTCTAGTAGATTCTTATGATAGAAAATAACAAACCCCGTGCGCCCGAAAAAGTCCTTTGTTATTGCTTTAATGGAGGAAAAATGAGGGGAAAAGTGGGTTCCACAACACAGCAGAGAATATTCTTTGTCTCCCAATACATTAGATTTGTCAGTAATGCCCAGACCCAGAATGCCTTCACAGAAAATTATGGCGTGGATGCACCAAGAAAGACCTTTATCAAGCGGCTGTACGACAAGTTCCAAGAGACAGGGAATATGGCGAATGCAGCTAAAAGTGGTCGACCGAAAGTGCTAACATCAGGAAAGTTAGTTCCATGAAATCTGTGCGATTCTAGCCATTGTAGTCTCTCCGTTGCTAGTGCTCAGACGGTATTGCGCAAGTGTTTAACGATACATCCTTACAGAATTCGTGTTGATCAGGAATTGTTACCCGCAGACACTGGAAAACGTGTAGCTTTCTCTTAGAGGTTCATGTCATCTTGTAACGCCAGATGGGGAAGAAGTCGATGATTGGTTTCGGTTGACGATGTGTGGTTTCACCTTGACGGATACGTAAATGCACAGAATTCACGCATTTGGTGTACGGAAAATGCACACTTGCTGCACGAGTCTCCTCTCCACAGGCAATAACTGTGTTTGGTGTCTAGTGTCGCGTAGGCGAATCTTTAAGATATTCTTTTACGGCACAGTGAACAACAGTGAGCGCTACATACAGGTTGTGCAAAAATTTGTGAACACTTTACCTACAGACCGGCTAGAGTATACGTTTTTTCAGCAGAAGAATGCTACGGCTCAAACAGCCAACAACATTATAACATTCTTGGAACAGTGTTTGCATGGAGGAATGATTTCGAAGGAGTTGTGGCACCCTAGTTCTCCTGATTTAACCCCTCCTGACTTTTCTTTGAAAGGATACCTTAAGGATGCCGCTTAGAAAACTTATCCTCACAACACTCCCGAATTGCAGAGCGAAATTGAACTATGTGTCGCTGCAGTTCCTTAACAAACGTCAGAATATGTGTTTAAGAGCATGGAACGTTGTGTTAAATTATGTAAATTGCACAATAGAGGCCACTTTCAACAACTACTCGTAACTTATTCATTCTCCCTTAAGATTACGTCACAATTTTAAAACTGTAATTTATTTAATTTTTTATCAACTTAATTTTTTGATTTCAGTTCGTATTTGATACTAGTTTAATATATATTTTTCCATTTGCTTACCTTTTTAATTGGCTGACTAGTGGCGCCCAAAGCGGAAATTATGTGAATAGAAGAGATTGGATAGACGAAAGAAAAATAATGAAATGGCGACAACGTGATAGATGCAGATGTGACAGACTGCGCAATTAAGTAACGAAATATTTAAATAATTACGGAGTAGTTGCGCGAAAATCGGTCGCGAAGTGAATACAAAAAATTTCCCGAAGTCGGTAAATGTAAATTTGTAACAGTATTGCAGAGAAAAGTCAAAAAGTGCCCCCTGGTTAGGTTATTTTTTCCCAATTTTTGTAAAGGAACTCCTTTATTTTTCTAAATGTCTCTCAGTGTTGACGGAATTCATGGCTCTCCGACCGGAGGCTCTGATTACGAATATATATAGAAATAAGATGTTTGTCGTTTACGTAATAATTTTTTAATGCAAATTTTTATTCTAAGTGTACCACAAAAATATATTTTTTATTTTTAAACTATTAAAGAACATTACACCGATACGATTTTTTGTGTTTAACATTTTTCGAAAAGATCATAAACAGCATTATAATATATTAACAGAAAAGCGGTCTAAACTAACATCAGATTCTGCACATTATCGATTTCATTACACGGTTTAATAATGTATTATGTAGGTCTACATATGTAGTTAATATGTATTTAGTGTCTATTTGTTTGGGGGCGGGCGAGCGTGCGTGCGTATGTATGTTTAAGAGTGAGAGAGTTGATTGATTGTTTATATTGTCACTTGGACTTAAAATTCTGCGGGCCAACTATTAGTAATTAAAAACAAATAGTACATAGACAAGTACGGTTTAACTTCTGTAATTAAAAGATTCGAAATATTAATAAATTAATTATGCAGTGTTACTCTACTAATATGATTATTATGAAATTGATATTGATTAAAGGTATTATACATACATACATATATATATATATATATTAAATTATTAATATTGTGTATGTGCGCGCGCGCGCTAATATCCCCGTCGCGGTTGCGTCCGTGCTATACGGTTGCTTATGTTTCCGGTTGAGGTCAATTACTTTTAATTAAATTTTTTTGTTAGTTAAGACTACTTTCTTAACTGAAAAAATAAAATACGTCACTATATAGTGACTGTAGATACAGCCACAGTATTTATGGCTGCACTTCACTGGAGACAGGTGCACCGATTCGCGTCGTTCTTACAATAACATTGGCTTTATTGGCTGAACCGCAGTGCCGTACACCGTCGCACTCCTTATAAAATTTGAAATTAGAAAAACCGAAAAATTGATTTTAGTTATTTATCTGAAGAATATATGCAAGACAAAATCTATTGATTATTTAATTTATTCGGAAATGGAGAAAATTTGCAATCATTGTTCAAAAATGTTTACCTTCTTCACTCCTGTCAAGGTGGAATTCCAAAATTCTAGAAAGTGGTTTTTAAATATTCACATGAAGATTACACACACCAAAAATCAAATTGAAAACATTATTTGTTAAATAAATTATCATTTGTTATAAATTAAAAAATATCAAATATCATTATTTCCTTTTTAACTCTTTAAATTCTTAATTTCAAAAAATCGTTTCTTAGTGTGCACTTCACGGTAAAAGAACGTGTTCACAAATTTCAACAAATTATCTTCAGTAGCTTTTGTTGGACGATGATTATAAATCATTCATTACATGTTCATGGATGATATATCTTGCATCCTCCGTCGCGGCCTCATCCGCGCTGTGTGGTTACATGCATTTAAAAACCATTTTCAAGGTTCCTTGAATTTAGATATTTTAAGGAGTGTACGGTTTACGGTGTACGGTGCGGCGGTTCAATCAACGCAGCACTGCCACTGTTACTGTCTGTGCAACGCGAATGGCTCCACCTGCTTCCGTTTACCTAATTAAGAAATCTAATGTGGACAACACATGGTTTCCTTGTACGCCTATTAAATTATATTTACACATTTTTTTTTTTTTTATGAAAACTACATAAAATTTTATTTCATTGAAAGCTTATAATTTTTTTTTTGTATTATTATTCATCGTAATTTTATTTTAGTGAGAAGTTAATAATATTAATAAATCAATGTATTTAAAAGAAAGAAAAAGAAGATGAAATCTGATTCAAACCGACGTGCCTTTCCCAAAGATCCAAATATTTCATTAATTAAAGTTTTATTGGCTGTAATTCTTGAACCGATGAAAAGAAGTACTACTTATGATATATCGTTGAAAAGCTCTCAATGAGGGCTTTACTAAAATTATGAAAAATTCCAAAATCAAAATTTTGGTTCGACACTTTTGGTTCAGTCGATGCAATCAAAGGGAAAGTTGCACAACTAGATATTACAATAGTCCTAAATCCAAAATTTCAACATCCTTCAGCTAATCGTTTTGAGTTATGCGAGATACATACGTACGTACAGACGTCACGCCGAAACTACTCAAAATAGTTCAGCGATGATCAAAATGAATATTCCGTTGACATCTGGAAACCCAAATTTTTCGCGATCACAATACTTCCTTTACTTCGTACCATGAAGTAAAAAAGGAGTAAAATTACTGCAACAGAAAGTATTTTTGTAATCAAAGTAAATGAAAATAATAATCATAATAATTTACTTCGTAAAAGGAAGTAAAAAGTTGACCGCAAAGGGAAAACAAGTAACCAAACCGTCATATTTCTGCAAATTAAAATTAATTTAAATTAAATTAGTTTAAATTTAAAATTTTGTAATCATATACTATTTATATAGCGATTTCATATGAATTCATTTTATATAAATAATGTTAGTTGGAATATATTTTATTTATTGTTTATTAAGAGATGCCTTTATCTTACCCCTATTGTTTA
This sequence comes from Lycorma delicatula, assembly GCF_047948215.1. NCBI lineage: Eukaryota > Metazoa > Arthropoda > Insecta > Hemiptera > Fulgoridae > Lycorma > Lycorma delicatula. The sequence continues at coordinate 71,632,161 of NC_134455.1, forward strand.
CAGTAAGTTATGGTGCAGTTGTCATGAAAACTAGTATACATTGAATCATTGATTGTGCGCTAATCTTTTTACGTATCTTTTATTTGTAATACGTTTTGGTAATTATTTTCTATTTCTTTCTTTGAAAATTTCCCTTTTTCAGCTGTAATTTACTTTTATTTTTCCTCCCCTGCAATAGCTCTATTGCGGATGCAGCACCTAGTAGCTTAGCTATAAATTAAAGTATAATGATTGACTAAAAGTTTGGATGTCGAAATTACTATAAATGTTGACGTTACAAAATTTTATTTTTGTCATAAATATAAAAAATATTACAGAAATCTCTATAAGATTTATCTACATGTGCGTGTATGTATATGTGTTGGTCTGTATTTTAAATATTAACTCCTGACTTGATGGGCATAGATTCTTTAAAAATCGATTAAAAAAGCCTGTATAGGGAAAATTTATGACTTTATAAAAGATGAACAGTTTTCGCTATTTTTTTCATTTTCTTCCTTTATAGTAGTAGAAAAATGGAATTTGGAACGGGACAATTTTGTAGTAAGTTATTTAAAATTCCAAATATTTTTAGTCATATATTTTTAGTCATACCTGCATATAAGGGGACACCCGAAACCATACTTTTGTGTATACCATTAACGTAGACAACATGAGAACATGAAAATAAGGGGGGGGGGGTCTCGTGATACTCAACGTAAGACCCTTAAATCCTTTTAAATTTTATACTTTCTGGTACTTTAGCTGGTTTTTCTAAGCTGTGAATATTATTAGAACATTTATTAATTATTTTTCTATTAAACATTTATTTATTAGATGATATTTATTAATATTTATTAATTCATAATATATATTATTATTTACTTATTAAATGATATTTATAAAATATGTTACTGCAGTAAACGGGGCAAACGGGATTCCAATTTTAACTAAAAATTTCCAATTAGTTTTTTTTTTAGAAGTTACAAAATAAATACAATTTTATGTTTAATATTAGATAGTTTTAAGGTAATAAGTCATTACAATTAATAAAGGTTATAAATAGGATTCAAATTTTTTATTGAACATTTTGCTCTTTTTCATAAATTTATTTTAAATATTGCTTAATTAAAGTCATTATTGATATTTAATCGATTGCAGGTTTTATTTCTGGTGGGAATGTTTTGCGTCATGTAATAAATTTTTGGATACACTTTGTAATAATGTGTAATTTATAATAATTGAGAGAATACAGTTTTATTTGCAAATTGTATTCGAATCACAATACAAATATTTCTTAAGTCTATTAACTTTCAAAACAATTTTAGATATAAAAAATGCAAAAAAAAACAGACACAAAAACATGTGATTAAAAGTATAAATTTATAAAACTTTTCGTAGAGTGCGTTAAGCAGCCTCCTAGTAGGCCTATAATTAATTCTTGGTACAAAATCTTCGTTAAAACAGGTTGTTCTGTTAAAACTATAAAGTCACTAAGACGCCCAAGCGTCGCAGCAGCTTCGCTGCTATGGAACTCAGATAAAGCTTGCATATAGTCAGAAGAAATAACTAGACGTAAGACGTAAAGACGTAAGCAAAAAAAGACTGTACTACCCAATATTCTTCCAGAAGACAACCTTAAAAGACATCGTTTATCGGGACATACTTCAAAGTTTCCAATTTCTGAGGTAGACGATGATGACCACGATGGACGCCATTTCTATCATCAAGGCGGGGCACCACTTCACTTCCGCCTAGACTTCCAAGATTTTCTTTATACTCGATTCCCAGGTTGGTGGATTGGATGTGAAGGTCCCATTGCATGCCCATCTTGCTCCCTAGATTTGACCCAACTAGATTTTTTCTTGTGGGGTTTCATTAAAGATCGGGTTTACGTACCACCTTTGCCTGCAGACTTCTAATCGAAGACTTCGAATTAACGCCACAGCTGCAGAGGTAAGGCCCGTTTTGCTGCCTACAGTCTGGAATGAAATCGACTTCAGGTGGGATGTATGTTGCATTACAGATGGAAGCCATATCGAACCAAAGTGAATGTTAAGTGACAAACTTGATGTGTTTTTCTATGAAATGAGACCTCAATCGAATCTGTAAGTTATCTCAGTAAATGTTTATATGCTTTTAAATTTGTTAAGTCCTTTTTGAATCACTCGGTAAACATATACGCACGCACGCGCACATACATAAAAATGAACTCATAGCTGGTATTAGGTCTTATCATACCAAGGACGCTTTGACAATATTTTACCTAAATCAACTTTCTACAGAAAATGAGGAAAAGAGAGAAGAATATTATAAATAACGAACGATAAAAATAGTACTTGTAATCAAAACATCGTGAAATTGGTTTTATTTTTGTAACTTTACTTTTAATATTAGTTCATTCAGAAATAACTGCTAGTTTTAAAGTTTTTGTCTTTCAGAGTAATAAATGAACTGTATTTAAAACTTTGCTCCATTTAATTTAACCGGAAAGAATCATAAAAAAAATTTATTTTAATGATAGAAAAAGAAATGATGCAAACTGAGCGTAAAAAACGTTCTGAAACCACAGTATTAGATTTAATTCAATAGATTTATATTTCATTTTAATTTAGCTATTACAATTTAGTTATCAGATATATTTGTTATTGTCTAGTTAGAAAAAATGTTTTCTAACATATTTTGTAAAAACTACTCATTTATGAAATGCAGTTTTTAACGTATTAGTACACAAAAAAACAGCTTATGGTTATCTTAAATATTTATAACGTAAGATAAAAGTAATTTATTATTTCTTATCTAACGATCAAATTTGACCTTACTCCAATTCAAAAATAAAAGAACAGATAAAAATTTAATTTTATAAATTAAAAAGTGCAAGTAACTTAGGTTAAGGGTCGAACAAATCACTTGGTCTAATTGCTAAAAGCTTTATCTACGTCTTAGCAGGCCCAACAACTCACACCAACCATCAGGGGATACCGATCTCCCCACTTTAACCAATCTCCCCTCAACTTACTCCCATCTCCCCGAACAATTTCACTAACAAACCGCAACCATAGTGTAAGGATCGGGAACGGTGCCAAGGAATTTGTAGTTTCAACTTTCAAGTAATATTGAAATGGAAATTAATAAGGAAATCTGATGCCAGTTGTATTCAGTCTATTCGAACTCTGTTCAATTAAGTTTTTTTATTAACATGATCTAAAAATATACGTGAAAATCCTCTCGAGGTAAAACCATACTGCACAAACTGAATTACACTAACGATTTAACATATTTATTTAACGTAAAACGTGTGTTAGCAGTGTTATTTATATATGTACATATTTATGCGTAAAACTCAGAAGGTTATAAAAACTCGCTTCTCTAATAGGAAAATCTTTTTAATAAAACATACAAAAACTATTTAAAGAAAAATATTTACAAATTTTCTTTATGGGAAAGTTTATTTAATAAGGATAATAACATTTTTATGAAATTATTATGGCATTTAGTTGGAAATTATCGTATCCAATGGATACTATTATAAAATTATATTTCTCTGATTATATATTAGATTTTTCATGACATTAATGAAGTAAACAGGCGAAGCTCAAATTTCACCAAGCAATTTGGAAAGGGTTGCATTTAAAAAAAATTTAACTTTTGTCTTCATTTAACTGAAAATCATTTTACTCTCCTGGAACCATAGTTCTAGAACTATGCTGCAATCAGGAAAGTGCAATCAGTCAATCAATAAATGAGGTATGAGTTACTTGAATTTCGCGATGTTTGATGACCCATGAACCCTAAAAAACAAAAAAAAGGGGATAATGTTCGTAAATACGTACGTACTTACGTACGTTATGTTGTGGTGTTTGAAACTTAATAAAAGTTGATTGGATGAACCGATTTTCAAGAAATATTGTACAGAAACTCGTATATAAGGGAAAATTATTTTGGATAAAATTTTGGGATCAATATCTTCTGGGGCACAGATACTTTTTGGGGTTAATTTTGTCAAACGTTTGCAAACATAACCTCACTTTATATTAGTCTCAGTACATGCGTGCATGCTTATCTTAACATTTTTTAAAAAGTTGTTGCCGCAAAATACCTTCTTCACCGTAAATCGAAAAAAACCTATTTTTTATTTTTTTCATATTTTTTACCGGTTTTTTGTTTTGTCTTCCTTGGCATAGAAGTAGTGCGAGAGATTCAACAAAATACTTTGGAGGTAATATCAGAGAATGAAGCTAATCTAACAAATTTTAAAAATATCGATTTTTAACATTTTCTAACGCTTTTGTGTGGTTTTATTGCATCATTATTTTCCCACTATATACGAATATATATATAGCACTAGAAACTATTGCTGTAAATTTATGGCTAAAATTAATTTCTTCATAAGTATAAAAATATTCGGTGACTTTTTGAATTATCGTAATTTATTAATAGTTTTCGCCATTTCTTTCTGTTTGCAAATTTTTTAATCTATACATATTTTCTATATCCTAAATCATCAGTTACTTGTTTTATGTATTTAAATATTTGTCTTCTTTTGCAGGATTTGTCTTTTTGCTCCCTACTACACATTTTTTAAATTCTTATATTACCAAATTATGTGGGCTGACTGTTTTAATGAATTGCTGGCTCTCTTTTTGAAAAGATTCTGCCCGAAAATGTATCTTTCCTGTTAATCTGAATGTTCTCATTTCGTACTGTCAAAGTACGTAAATGAAAATAACATTTTTTTTTTTTTTTTATTCTACTGTAAGCACATTTTAAATGGTTCTATTATTTATTTTTCTGCCTTCCATACGTTTAACAACATAAATTCTGACTATTTGCACATTGTGTTCAATTATATATTTACAAGAACTGACGTAAAATTTTTAAATATATACGTTTGATTCAGTCATATTTTTTTATGTCTGAAAGTCTCTTGATCAATACAGTCAGCGTAGAGATCTTTCTCAATTCGCTCATCTTTTATAATTTATTTAAATTTGTTAAAAATATTATTTCCGATAAATTTTGTTTTACTATTTTATTTAAGCATTTCTCCTAAATACCCTATTTTCTTTAGCATTGAATACCTTAATTTTAGTCTTTTACATATTGTAATTGAAACGGAATAATAAATCCAAGTCATTCAGTATTTTTTAACCTAATCTTTGAATGCAGCTTAAAGGAAATTACTGATAGTTTCATTCTTACACTTTGTTATTATACTACCAACTAATTTTTGTAAAGGTTGTAAATTTCTCTTCTTTTCTATAGATACTTGGAATTTTCGTCTTATATATTGAAATCTTTTACTTCATTTAAATTATCAAATATTTTCTGTATATATATAAATGCTATTTATGTGGAATAAAAAAATAACACGGTACGCAGCATTATTACTTTGTTTCGAAAGAAATAAAAGTTGGTAAAACGATTAATAATAGTGGACAAGTTAATTGATATTAAGGAATCGTAAAACAACGAGGAAAATTAAAGAGACAATTGATAGTAATGTTTTACAGTACTCCTGTATTGCCAGTATATCTGAACTTTAAAAAAAATTAAATATTTACTTCATTCGTACAGGCAAAATAAAAATTATTTTAAAACACTTATACACCTCAATGCACTATGTATGATTAACAAAACAGGGTACTTTATATTTGATTGTAGCTAGTCATGTTGATTAGAGAATATTTGTTATCCGATGCATGTCTGACGATAGATCAATTATGTTTGTATTTATCAAAATTTTTACTATACATTTTGCTGAGATAGAACCTAAATATAGCATTCCTTATACATTGTTAGTAGTTATTTGAACTAGCCATCAAAAAGTGCCACAATGCAAATTATCACACATGTACAATCATAAGTTGTCATAGAGTAGGAGCTTACATGAAAGGTTTTGACCATTTCTCTCACGCACACACGCGTCATTTCTGTCACACACACGAGGAGAGAATTAGAAAAGAATGAGAGAGAGATATTACTTATGTGTTATCTAGTAATTACTTTAATGCAAGCTAAGCCCTTCCCTTCAACTCAATGTTACATTTTAAAAATATTGGCTACTACTTTGTAATATTCTAGTTCAGTTTGTAAAAGTTTAGTTGAGCATCTTACTTTTAAAAAATTAAAATTTCTATAAATTCCTTGACAGTCTTTACATTAAACTATACTACTAAAAATCATTACAAAAATATTTAGGTATTTTGTAATTTAATTTTATACGAGATTGAAATTAGTGGTCAAACGATTAACAACGATACAAACACCATAATGAGACTGTCGTCAGCATTATTTATTTTGATCTACAGGAATCAGTTGGTTAAACGTGGCATCGTTGATAGCATTTTATCTTTTATCACATTTTTTTAATTGTCGTGATAATAATTGATGATATGTTTCCAGTGTTACGGAATCATCAGATTGTAAAGAATGCATTTCATTGTATTACTCAGGCTCTACATTTTATATTCTTTTCTGAATATTCCAAAATAATTGTGGTGAAATTTCCTTTTTTATTCAAATTTCGTGCATGAATTTTTTTCTTCGGTTTTCTTTACGGCCTTGAAAATGGTAGATCTTGAATTATATATTTAGAAAATTGTATGATTTTTTTAAATTCTTAAACTCATACCTGCTTACTAGAAAGATGAAAATTTGCTTCATTACTCTGCCGCAATATTTTAGGTTAGATATTACACGTTTTTTATAATGTCTCAAAATATTTATGTAAAAAGAGGACCAAAATTTGAGTATAACTTCAGTAACAGTTATGAAGTTCTTAAACGAGTTTTATGATAGGTTAAACGTACGCTGTTCAATATCGAACAAAGCAAATATTTGTGTGTAAAGTTATTATAAATTTCTTCTGACATATTTGGTTCTAAAACCAGACTTAATCTTACATTTTAGTCGGTATATCTGTCAAACAATTTGTAAGTAGGTTAAACCAGCATGCACTCTGTTTACAATTTAATCCTGTGATAAAGTTTATTCTTCCTTAAGCCTTGATTCATTTATTTCACTAATAGGTAAAATGAATATTCAAGTCATTCCTGCGTAAATATCCTAGAAATTATGTCATCATGAACAGAAATATTCAATAAAAGAAAATCCATTTTATTAGATTTTACTTTTCTAAATAGAAGATTCAGTAAGATTTTGGACATAATATAATGCAATAAATTTTCCCTAAAAAAATAATTAAAATTCGTGATAAAGACAAAAAGAAGACATTAATAAACTAACATTTCTGTTTGTATGTATTTACTATTAATATTTTCTTTCCATTTTGTAATATTTTAAGAGGATGTATCAGTATCAGAAAAAAATTGTTTAAATAATTCGTTATCTGCCAAAAGATTTTAAGTGTCGGTAAATTCTTTTTTTAATGTGTACATTGATTTTTTTCCTGAGCGCAAAATGGATGTCGTTATCAGCGCCTGTAAATAAAATTACTAAATTAAATTATTAATTAAAATTTAATTTAAAAATAAAAACAATTGAAAATTCTTATGTGGAATGCTAGGTTTGAAAGATATCCAAAATAAAACAACATTAAAATCAACAAATAAAAATTAAAGCATGAAACAATAAAATTGCCATACATAAAAAAGGCACAAACATGAAAGTTTTAATCAAATATTTGAATCCAAAGGCACAGCCTTAACAGATTTTAACACGTTAGACAATATTGATGCATTTTTCCCTATATTTTGTATGTTAAGCTCTAGTTTAAACTTTCGACGCAATGCCGCCTAACAGACAGTACATAATAATATGGAGCACCGTTTGTTGGCAGTCACAGCGAACACAAACGGGTGTATCAGTCTGAGTCATCAGATATCCAAGAGTAAGCTTTGCATGCCCTGTTCTCAAACGGCAAATAATAACCTCCTAAAGACGGTTATTCCTTCATGAAGAGTTCCACGGTGACGCAGTGTTCTTAACTTGACGGAGTTTATTGATAGCGTTTACTGGTACCATTTCATTCACTTTGCCACTCATCATGAACCACCCTCTTCAGAAAACAGACATGATCGTTTAAAACAATGCGATTAGTGAAAGGGGGCTGCAAACAAGCTTCTTTTCTTTTTTTCACGATCAGCATGCTCATTGCCTGAAATTCCAATTTGACCAGGGATTCTAGACAGAGGTTCACGGTTGTGTTACACTGAGTTATTTGAAAGATAACAGACCGTATATCACAGACAATAGGGTATCTGGAATACATGTCAGTAATCGCCTGCAAGGCACTCATAGAATCTAAACAAGTACGTGTCGGAATGTTTGGCTAATTATATTTTTTAAGCCCTTGTTAATAGCATAAAGCTCTGTAACAAAAACACTTAGCGATGCTGGTGTATGGTGACAGCCAAACATGTATGTTCTCATGGCAACCAACAAAATTATCGTGACTAGAGCCGTCTTTATAAACTACATCATCTGGATTCACGATATTTACAATACTGAACAATTTTTCTCGTAAGACAACCTTATTCGTATCCTTTTTTTTGATATCGACCGAGAATAAGGCAGTAATTTATGAGAGAGGGCTGCCAAATGGGGTAATAAAATTGAGAAACAGGAGGGGCGGGAAGTAATTGTGTATTTACAGATAAGAAAAGCCGATTAGATCTGCTGGCTAGAGGACCAGTAGATCTTGGCCGTTCCTCATTTCTATAACATGTGAATGTTGCAATCAACTAGTGAACAGTAGGCAATCAGCCCATGGCCCACATGAGAATGATTTATGTGGCTTGTAAATGAAATGTAGCCTTGCACAGACTCAGGCCAACCATTCCTGAGAAGCGTGAGTAATTGGACCCCAAGACCATAGTACACTGGTATCCACTGTTATCCAAAGCCGTATAAATGCAACTAACTTTTACCAGGATTTGAGCCTCGGTAAAATTAAAAAAAAAATGAATAAATTAAAAAAAAGAAGAATTATGGGAATTTTACTCATATACAGCGATGACATCACTATTAAAGAAAGGTATATTATATATAACTACTGTAGAAACAGGTAGACTCCAATTATTAGTAGTAGCATTGAAGTTATACAAACTATACTACAGAGAATAGTGATAGAAAGATTTAGGGTATCACAATTATGTTTACCTATTTACTACAAGATTTAGGTAACGGGTTATATCGGTGTGTTCATAGGAGTTTTCGTTTAAAAATTCCGGGTTGAAAATCTCGGAATCAATATCTGAGATTTCTATAAAAATTTTTTTTTTTTTTTTTTTTTTTTTGTCTTCAGTCATTTGACTGGTTTGATGCAGCTCTCCAAGATTCCCTATCTAGTGCTAGTCGTTTCATTTCAGTATACCCTCTACATCCTACATCCCCAACAATTTGTTTTACATACTCCAAACGTGGCCTGCCTACACAATTTTTTCCTTCTACCTGTCCTTCTAATATTAAAGCGACTATTCCAGGATGCCTTAGTATGTGGCCTATAAGTCTGTCTCTTCTTTTAACTATATTTTTCCAAATGCTTCTTTCTTCATCTGTTTGCCGCAATACCTCTTCATTTGTCACTTTATCCACCCATCTGATTTTTAACATTCTCCTATAGCACCACATTTCAAAAGCTTCTAATCTTTTCTTCTCAGATACTCCGATTGTCCAAGTTTCACTTCCATATAAAGCGACACTCCAAACATACACTTTCAAAAATCTTTTCCTGACATTTAAATTAATTTTTGATGTAAACAAATTATATTTCTTACTGAAGGCTAGTTTAGCTTGTGCTATTCGGCATTTTATATCGCTCCTGCTTCGTCCATCTTTAGTAATTTTACTTCCCAAATAACAAAATTCTTCTACCTCCATAATCTTTTCTCCTCCTATTTTCACATTCAGCGGTCCATCTTTGTTATTTCTACTACATTTCATTACTTTTGTTTTCTTCTTGTTTATTTGCATGAGATAGTTCTTGCGTAGGACTTCATCTATGCCGTTCATTGTTTCTTCTAAATCCTTTTTACTCTCGGCTAGAATTACTATATCATCAGCAAATCGTAGCATCTTTATCTTTTCACCTTGTACTGTTACTCCGAATCTAAATTGTTCTTTAACATCATTAACTGCTAGTTCCATGTAAAGATTAAAAAGTAACGGAGATATGGAACATCCTTGTCGGACTCCCTTTCTTATTAGGGCTTCTTTCTTATGTTCTTCAATTGTTATTGTTGCTGTTTGGTTCCTGTACATGTTAGCAATTGTTCTTCTATCTCTGTATTTGAACCCTAATTTTTTTAAAATGCTGAACATTTTATTCCAGTCTACGTTATCGAAAGCCTTTTCTAGGTCTATAAACGCCAAGTATGTTGGTTTGTTTTTCTTTAATCTTCCTTCTACTATTAATCTGAGGCCTAAAATTGCTTCCCTTGTCCCTATACTTTTCCTGAAACCAAATTGGTCTTCTCCTAACACTTCTTCCACTCTCCTCTCAATTCTTCTGTATAAAATTCTAGTTAAGATTTTTGATGCATGACTAGTTAAACTAATTGTTCTGTATTCTTCACATTTATCTGCTCCTGCTTTCTTTGGTATCATAACTATAACACTTTTTTTGAAGTCTGATGGAAATTCCCCATTTTCATAAATATTACACACCAGTTTGTATAATCTATCAATCGCTTCCTCACCTGCACTGCGCAGTAATTCTACAGGTATTCCGTCTATTCCAGGAGCCTTTCTGCCATTTAAATCTTTTAATGCTCTCTTAAATTCAGATCTCAGTATTGTTTCTCCCATTTCATCCTCCTCAACTTCCTCTTCTTCCTCTATAACACCATTTTCTAATTCATTTCCTCCGTATAACTCTTCAATATATTCCACCCATCTATCGACTTTACCTTTCGTATTATATATTGGTGTACCATCTTTGTTTAACACATTATTAGATTTTAATTTATGTACCCCAAAATTTTCCTTAACTTTCCTGTATGCTCCGTCTATTTTACCAATGTTCATTTCTCTTTCCACTTCTGAACACTTTTCTTTAATCCACTCTTCTTTCACCAGTTTGCACTTCCTGTTTATAGCATTTCTTAATTTCCGATAGTTCCTTTTACTTTCTTCATCACTAGCATTCTTATATTTTCTACGTTCATCCATCAGCTGCAATATATCGTCTGAAACCCAAGGTTTTCTACCGGTTCTCTTTATTCCGCCTAAGTTTGCTTCTGCTGATTTAAGAATTTCCTTTTTAACATTCTCCCATTCTTCTTCTACATTTTCTACCTTATCTTTTTTACTCAGACCTCTTGCGATGTCCTCCTCAAAAATCTTCTTTACCTCCTCTTCCTCAAGCTTCTCTAAATTCCACCGATTCATCTGACACCTTTTCTTCAGGTTTTTAAACCCCAATCTACATTTCATTATCACCAAATTATGATCGCTATCAATGTCTGCTCCAGGGTAAGTTTTGCAGTCAACGAGTTGATTTCTAAATCTTTGCTTAACCATGATATAATCTATCTGATACCTTCCAGTATCGCCTGGCTTTTTCCAAGTGTATATTCTTCTATTATGATTTTTAAATTGGGTGTTGGCAATTACTAAATTATACTTTGTGCAAAATTCTATAAGTCGGTCCCCTCTTTCATTCCTTTTGCCCAGCCCGTATTCACCCACTATATTTCCTTCCTTGCCTTTTCCAATGCTTGCATTCCAATCTCCAACTATTATTAAATTTTCATCTCCTTTTACGTGTTTAATTGCTTCATCAATCTCTTCGTATACACACTCTACCTCATCATCATCATGGGCGCTTGTAGGCATATAGACGTTTACAATCGTTGTCGGTTTAGGTTTTGATTTTATCCTGATTACAATGATTCTATCGCTATGCGTTTTGAAATACTCCACTCTCCTCCCTATCTTCTTGTTCATCACGAAACCTACTCCTGCCTGCCCATTATTTGACGCTGAGGTAATTAACTCAGCGTGACTCTAAAATCACCTGACCAAAAGTCGCCTTCCTCTTCCCACCGAACCTCACTAATTCCTACTATATCCACATTTGTCCTACCCATTTCCCTTTTTAAATTTTCTAGCCTACCAACCTTTTTCAAGCTTCTAACATTCCACGCTCCGACTCGTAGAATGTTATTTTTTAATTTTCTGGTGACCCCTTCCTTAGTAGTCCCCACCCGGAGATCCGAACGGGGGACTATTTTACCTCCGGAATATTTTAACAAGGAAGGCGCCTCCATTATTGCTATGTGAAAATGCAGAGAACCACATTTTCTTGGAAAAAAAGCAGCTGTAGTTTTCCATTGCTTTCAGCTGCGCAGTACTCAGAGGACTGAGTGATGTTGATACGGCCGTTTAAGTCGTCCTGACTCACGCCCCTAACAACTACTGAAAGAGCTGCTGCCCTCTTTCAGGAATCATTCCTTAGTCTGGCTCTCAACAGATACCTCTCCGATATGGTTGCACCTTCGGTCCAGCTACTCTGTATCCCTGAGCACTCAAGCCCCCTCACCAACGGCAAGGTCTCATGATTCATAGAGGAGGTATAAAAAATTATAAATAAAAAAATGTATTAATAAATAATCTAAAACTTCTTTTAGTAAACTTAACATCATTATCTTTATCGATAGATATTGTCTTATATCGATTGTCATTGTCTCTATCATCGATCAATACTTATGTCGATATCTGTTTCTTCAAACAGTTATTTTGTGATTTACTAAATTTAATGTCATTATATAAAATTAATTTCTATTATTTTCGTAATATAATAAAAGTATATTAGTTCCATAATAAAATTAAATAAATAATAACTATTTACATATTTAACAAAGTTTTGACGGTTTTAAGCATATTGAAATTAGATACCAATATCGACTTTTGCAGAAAGTTATTATGTTATTTAACATTACTTAATGTCATTGGGTAATCTAGTGGTGACCCATGAGAACTCATCCTTACGCGAGCAAAACAACACTCTGTAGATTTTAGTGTCCTGAACTAAAGAATTCCATCAGTATAAGTTTTACACATAATCAGCAAAGATTCTACTTTGAATTTGTTATTAATATTTTTATAATGCCAAATATGAAAGTCAAATATAGAAAGAATTTCTCCGGCTACTAGCATTTATGATCGTATACGACATTAATTTAAGCCAGAACACTGAACATCAACGTATACGCTCGGCTCAAAATGGAGTTCAACTTTCGAAAAATACCTTTCAAATCAACTTTTGATTACCACCCAGAAATTGGCTTTCTAAACTTGAAAGATATTCAAATAGGTAACACGATTAAAATACATCACCATTGCAATGCCAAAATATAGACATTCTCTGGTAGAGGCAAATAGTTTTTGATCAACTTCAATGGCTTCCTGATTAAATTAAATATTTGATTTTGAGAAACATTCCTTTATCTATACATTCTAATTTATCCCGTAATTTGTGAATAGCGATAATTTTTAAAGCAACAGCCCACACATAATTACTAAAATACTATTTTCAATTTTTGAAATTCTTGGGCGAAGCCGCAACGGGTAATTATGATTATTTGATATCATTGATTTCATTGTTATCATTATACATATTTGAAAGTATTAGTTATTATCACTAATTTTATTTTATAAATGAGATTTTTTCAGAAAGGAAATAATTTTTAACCTTCATTACAAAAATATATGGTAATTCAGTTGTTGTTCTAGTTATATTTATAAAAGCCAAAAATATTCCCAATTATGTTTATTTAAAAAAGAAAAAAAATTTATGTTACAATATCATATTTTAAAATCGAATATTATAAACAAAATTTCCGGTAAATCTGAATGTTTTAAGCGTAGTTTACTAGTGCGCAGTAGTTCATTTTTTACCTCTGGGTATATGTTACTGTTGGTGAGCGAATATGGTAGGATTATTTAAAACTTCAAGGGAATGAACCGTTATGTGGTGTACGACAAAGTACAGTTTTTAATTAATCGCATACGTATGTTTAAGCTCAGCTTGTAGAAGTATGATTTGCTCACCCGCGTCTAAAATCGTCCTTTTCCTGTACTAAAAGTACACTTATGATGTTAGATTTGGGTATTTAGGCGTATTTTTGATTATTTTTTTTTCATTTAAATTAATCTAGTTTGTTAAATTGAGGTTTAGTTGAATACTTATTTATCCGGTTAAAATAGTATTATGTCAATCTGGCAGAATTTTACACGATTTATTTATTACTATCGTTTTTTTAATAACAGAAAATAATTAAGGTCACAGAAATAAATAAAATTTTTTATTAAGTTTTAAGTTCTAAGTGACTGCTACTGAAGTTCAAACTACATTTCTGATAGCTTTTTAATTTTTTTTACTTCGATTAATTATTATATTTTAAAAATTTCCTGGTGTGAATTGCTTACATAGTTTTCTAGCTCGTACAAAACTGCATCATATTCAGTTATATAGACGTTCATCCTATGCAATTTAAACTCCAAACCGCATAAACTGACATAATTTAATTGTCGTTCAACACGTCAAATGTAATATACGGTAGCAGTTTAACAGTTGTAATCAGGTTTGTGAATCAGTTACTGTGTACAGTATTGGATTAATCTGTTTGTAACGTAATAGATGGAACGTATAGCAGGTATACAGATGAAGCGTAACTAATTCGCGTTAACAACATTAATTAACAACATTTTACCATTAAGAAATGTTTTTTATGCATCTCCGCGTAATATAAAGCTAATACTTAATACCTATAAAAATATTTTCCTATTTATATGTGTATAATATTTTTACATTAAATGTAAACATTAAAGAAATATTTTGCTCATTTTAAAGCATTATATAATTTGTAGATCACCCCCATTCATAGAGCCATCGATACTAATAATCCATATTATTATTTCATTTGCTATGAAAAATTGAAAACTCAATTTAACTTCTCAGAAATTTATTTATAATGTTCATGGTCTAAAATTTAATTCAGAAGACAGTCACTAGACCATCATTTCGGTAGTTTATTCTCGAAATTTACAAACAAAATATTTGTTATATGAATAAAAGATGAAATAAATACTCTTGCTCAAAAATTTTGTGATAATAAAACGTCATATCTTATTACATATTTTAATTGTTGTAGAATGCCAGTAAAACATAATAGAGACGCATAAAATTAATTGAATATAAACATACTTTTAATATGTATTTGATATTCACTCTCTTCTTAGATTGTCCAATTTAATGTATTTCAGCTATGCTTCAGAAAGATGTGAGGGTCGTGAAAAGTTCTTAGCCTGATAAAGAAAATAGAAAATCTTTCAAAAATTTCTATTTTTCAACTTCCAGTTGATACATTTAAAACGACTTTCGTACTTTTTAATACCTGCAGTATAACATAGTTTAACACCGCAAAATAAACGATTGTCTCACTTTGACCTAATCATTTGAAATGAATATTTCACCCGTCGAGCCATTTCTTTAAGTTTTGGAAGTGGAAGTAATCCTGGAATCTTAATCCGACTACTACGACTCATTTGAAAGTTCTTTGAAGCGTTGATTATGCAAAAATCCGAGACGTGTAGGCAGGCGCATTGTTGTTGTGGCGACTAAGCGTTTTCTTTGGTTAGACGTGTATGTGTAGCCTGAATAGTACCTTACATTCTGTCCAACAGTAAAGTGTAATTTTCCCCGGTGATGATCATTTTGCCTTCTTTAGGTACTGTATGAGCGTCACAAATTGAAAATCTCAAAAACTGAATCCATGAATTTTCCTGCAGATGGAACAGTTTTCACTTTCTTTTGGGCACATCCACCTGCCCCTACCCAATATATAGACCAGCTATATCCAACCCGGGCCAATAAAATACAAGGAATGTGAAGTGAGCGTAATGCCCCGTAGACTTGAGGTATAAAGGACCGGCTGTCTGTCATTATACTTTTATTATAAAGTTTTCGGTGTAATAAAACAATTTTTTTTTTCAAAAAATCAAAACGTTTTTATTTTTTAATATAATATTTATTTATAATGGTGTTTTTATAAAATTCCCCAAATCAAACTAAACTTTTTATTTATTTAGATTCTTTCTTTATCAACATTTTATTTTTAAATCATATTATTTTAAAAATAAAAATCTTTTAGAGTGTGTATCTTTAGCATCATAAATTAGAAAAACTTAAGCCTACCAGAGTCATCTATGAATGTTGTAAATACGAAGTTTAATATAAAAAAAGCCATGAAAATTGAATTGAGCTGTTAAGCAGTTGTAGTTTTTTTCTTTTATACGGAGAGGAACCCCATTTACGGGGGCCTAAGCAGTGTCGGGTTCCCTAACAGGTTCCGCAGGATGTTATTAAGTGCATTCGTATACCTGCGCACTACCGACTAAAATTCCACCCCTAGCAACCCTCCCCCCATGTAACAGCTAGTAGAGCATTATTTCAGGGGGTTGCCAGTCCCACACACACACACTATTGGTCACCATAAGGAAACATCAAAGCCACATCATCATGCCCATCACAAAACACAGCACATCACAAAAGGATATCAAACAGTTACAACCAAACACAAACACTCCCACAGGCACATGAGACCTTGAACACACACACAAACACACACCACACGCTTACATACACGGTTACAGACCACGCCAACGTACAGAAACAGACATCGCAAGAACTAAAGTGAAGAGAAACACCAAGCACGAAAGGCACTATTCACACCACACATGCACTCACCACGCACACACACTTACACTTGCCGAGCAGAACATGGACTCAACTCACATACTTACCATAACAGCCATCAGTCGTTGCTTCAGTGATGAGGGCAGCACGCTCAGGCATCGGGAACGGAATGTCAACGCGCCAAGGCGACCCCCGTACGGTCGTAGTAGTGCCCAGGCACTCAGTCGCAAGCCTGTCTAGCCCGGTACCCCGTCGATGTCTTCTCTGCCGGAACTTTTCTCATAGACGGAGCTTGTCTGTCATCTTTCTGGCTTATCGATCCACCGCAGTTCACTCGCCCTCTCCGCTCATTAATATTCACTGAGTGTCTTCGAGCTGGAACATATTTCCATAGTCCAGGCTATCTAATAACTCTTTCCCTCTTTCCTAAAACGTGGACATCTGAAGAAGACGTGCAGGGGACTCTCCTCCTACCCATACTCTGGGTAGAGGTTGGTGTGGTCTACCCCAAATCGGAACAGGTATGCCTTAAATCCGCCATGGTCCACCGGAAAATGAGTGAGACTAACCCAGCGAGTCATGCGATCTCCTATACCAAACCTGGACGTCACCGATGAGCCGGTGCGTCCACCGTTCCTTCGTGGACCGGTCCCATCGCTCCTGCCATTCGTCCATTAGCTTTTCTATGTCATTGGCTAGCCGTTTTTATCTACAGGTGGCAGTCCCTTGTTCCCTCAATCTCCTCCGCAACAATATCGTAAGGTCGATTGGGAGCTGACCCGCAAAAACCTCTAAGACTCTTTAAAGACTGTTCGGTATGCCGATATTATCCTGAAGCAGCACCTTCAGTGCAACGCCTCCAATCTGCCACGGTATATGGCATATCTAACTGCACCTGCCCATAGTTTCATACCATACTGCAGGGTGGATTTAGCCATCCCGGCCAGTAGTTTCCTCCGCTGCTGCGTCTGCCCGCTAGTGTTTGGAAATAGGCCGGCGATCAGTCTCATCATCTTCTCAGTTCTGTCGCAAGCTTCTGTATCGTATAGGCCGAATCTGAGCCTGGAGTCAATCCAGACTCCTAGATATTTGATGGCCGGCCTGGAGGTAATCCTTCTACCTTCTGTCACAAGCGTAAACGTCCGCCTCTGTTTAGTGGAGGAGATCACCACCTCCTCTGTCTTTTGTGGAGCCAGCATCAAACCTGCTCCATCCATCCATTCCTTATCGCCGCATAGGAGTTGGTAATCACGTCGTGTTCCCGCTTCGACGACCAGGGCCAAGTCGTCAGCATAGCCCATATTTTAACGTGTGGTTGTAGAGCCACTCGAAATACGCCGTTACAAGCAATGTTCCAGAGGATCGGTCCAAGGACTGACCCCTGGGGGACCCTCTGTCAAGCATCCTTTCCACCAATCTATCTTGTACACGGTACTGCAATCTGCGTCTAACAAGATACGAGCACACCATCTCCCGTAACTACAGAGGAATTCTGTATCTCTCTAATTAGTCAATTATAGCAGCATGGGTTACGCAGTTAAATGCGTTCCTGACGTCTAGCGTTACTTGAACACACATCCTTTCAGGGTCTCTCACAACCCTTCTCGCCGCATCGAAAACATCAGACACGTCATCCAAGGCAGATCTGTCTTTGCAAAATCCGTATTGACAGGAAGAGATTCTGCCTGGCTCCGCCACTGCTCCTATTATTTTCTGTTGTAACATGCACTCTAGCACTTTGGCTAAGGACTCCATCATCGCCAGCGGCCGGTACGAGGATGAAAGTGCTGGATCCCTTCCAGGTTTGGGAACTAGTACCAATCGAGCGGATAACTCTTTTATACACCCAAAACATTGTGTAACATGTACTAACATAGTTTATCGAGATGTTTAAAGTATCTGTGAGCTCGTGAAAAGGCATTAAAGGCTCTCTTGAGCTCATCAAATAAGGCAATGGAGAATTTTATAGTTTTTGGAGGAAGCAATGCGACCCCTTCACTGAAGGGAGTCGCATGTGTTGAATGAGGTAAAATTTTAAGTTAGGAAAGGAAGGTGGGTAGTTCGTAAGAACTCGTTCCTCCGTTCCCTCTTTTATGTGCGCCTCCCATCTTACAGGCTAACGTTGCCGTCGCCCATATGAAGATCGCCATGTATGTGGCAACAAAATATATACTATAAAAGTAAAGAAAAAAAAAATTGTATATTTTATTTATTTAGGAAGCCTTATACGCGGACAATATACATCAACTTCGATGAATTTAGTCATTTCTTTGATTTGTTAAAAAATTTATGGTGGCCACCACGTAAGCAAAATTTCATGTGATCTTGTACAGAATTTGAATCTTTTCGTCATTATTATCTAGTATTTGATGGTTGTAGCATAATAAAATACAGCCTGAAATAATTTTCGAATTTCAAATATATTTACTACGATATCATCAACAATATCATCAATACAATTAGTTGGAAAAATTTAGTTGAAAAAATATCTATTAATAATATTACTCTACTCCCAACAATATGAGCTGTATTTAAGTTAATTAAATTTCCAATCTGTGGTTTCCTTAACGTATCAAAACACTGATTTATTGCTTTACAATTTCTTCCAGACGATTTTATTTCTTCACACGGGTATAATTTTTCACCCGTATTTTAAATAAAAAAAACAAAAAACATAATACGGAATATTGAGTTCAAAAAACTTCTTAAAAAATAAAATTGCTGTTTAGTTTTTCTTTATTTTAGTATCTTTAAATCATCATTAACATAAGTTTTGGTAAATTACTTTTAAAAGTGCTATTAAAAGTTTATTTTATGGTTTGTTTCAGTCAGAGGTATTAAATTTTTTATTTATTTAGAGAAAAGTAATTTTGTAATTATTTATAATCTAAATAAATATATGAAGATTTCCTAATTTTTATTTTAGAATTTTTTTTCCATTAATATCTAAAATTTATCATTAATGATAGTAAGTTACTCACGAGTCCACATAAGTAAAATAATTGGACGTAATCCTCATCACAAAAAATATAATTATTATAAGGAAGAACCCTAATTTATTTATGAAGCTAATAACTATTTATGGAGTAGTTTACCAATAAAAGCTGTTGTATTTTACCTAATTATTTATTATTTTTGTCTAAAATCCAACAATATTATACATTTAGGAAAATTATTCTTTAATTTATTATACATTTCTGATCTATATTTTTTCAGTTTGGTAATATATTTTTTTTTTTGTTTTTTTTTTCAGTTTCTGTCTTTGAGAATTAAACTTAATTTAATTTTTAAAATCGCATAAACTAATAAAGTCATACAAGACTGATTGAATTAACTCATACATTTTCCAGACTATATCGGATACTCTTTCTCTATTCAGCTTCCGGAACCACCGTAAGGTATTACTTCAGAGGATAAATGAGAATGATAATGGGGGAATGTAAATGAAGTGTAGTCTTGAACAGTCCCAGATCGACCATTTCTGTTGTAAAATTCAAATTCCAATAAAGGGAGTTACTTTTATACGGATTTGAATACTAGATCGTTGATACCTGGTCTTTGGTGGTTGGGTTTCAATTAATTACCCATCTTAGGAATGATCGACCTGAGACTGTACAAGACTACACTTTATTTACATTCATACATATCATTCTCATTCATCCTCTGAAGTAATTTTACCTGACAGTGATTCCAGAATCTAACAGAAAAAGATGAAAACCGTATCGGATATGAAATCTAGTAACCTTCAAAATAGCACGGAAACACTTTCTATTGGCTGTACTACCGAGATTACTGTTAATTTTTTTATTATTTATATTTTTTTCATTTTTTAAGTATTTTGTTGTTATCTAGTCGTGAAGTTTATTTATTGATAATCTCCGTTTTATAAATGTACTCATGAATCCGTTTTATAAATAAGTAATTTTATTTTTTAATAAAACTCTTTTTTCATTAATAGGTGTTCATTAAATTTACTGCCCTAAAAATAAATATTCAACTGATTGCATCCATTTTTAATAACAATATTTTTTCAATATATATAAATATTTAATTTAAAAAAAAGTGTTTCATTAAATAAACAATTAGAGCTAGGAAATTGTGCCTTTTAGTTATTTTTATTCGTCCTTTAACTGCAACTTTATCACATGTAAAATAAAAGATTTTTGTATTAATTGAATAATTACTGCATATTTATGTTTTATGAAAATTGCCAGTTTTCCAATATCTTGAAAATATATAATTTTCATTATACATGATAAAATTATTGAAGCAGAAGATAATTAATTAATTTTCCGAATAAGCTTAATTTAATCCAATTATTGACAACAAAATTAAATAGTATAATCTATTGTTTTGTAGTAGAATACAAATTAAATTTATTAGTTTAATATATTTACATCAACTGGAGTATGAAATTCTATTTTCTCTTAAAATATTATTAAACTTCCAAGTATGGATTATAGTTAATCATACGCGCTTGGTACAGTAAAGTTAACATAGATGGCGCAACTGCTGTAATATTTTTTAGCAAGTGCGCTTTAAACAGGTCTATACTTCATTTTCAAAGTTACTTATACATTTAATTTTTGCATTATTTTTATTATTTTTCGTTCTTTTCTATATAAATAACGGGAACCGTTTTAATGGATAAAAATATCACTGAAAAATTTAAAAAACTGGAGATGAAAATTGTCTATTTAAAAATTTGAATTTTAAAATAATAAATTTTACTGCCTTAATTTGTCGATTTGAATTTTTGTTTTTTTCGTAAATGAGGTTTCCTTTTTTTTACTAAATAAGGGAAATCCATTCAACCTTTATAAGTGAGAGTTTATTAAATGAATAATTTTAATGATATAACTCTTAAAACTAATCGATTTTTAAAATTAATTTTCGTTCGTTATGTATTTATTTTCTGTTCAATTAAGTTTAACTTTCAGAATTATTTTTTAATTAAACATTTTTTTTTTATTTGAAAATTTATGATTTTTTTAATTACTACTTTCTCGATAGAAATATTTTTCTGTACATAGGCCTAACTGTATGCCTTACCTCTATGAAAATTCTATTTATTTAAATCAAAATTGTATTTTTTTCTTTCAAACATTCGAATAGAAATATCGAAATAAATTACTGGATCAATTATTATTCAAATTTCATTTCTTTTAGAATTTTCAGATTAATTTGATGTTTCACATTTTTCTTTTTACGATTAAATTTTAACTCTATTAAAATTTTTTTAAATGTTTTGATCAGATAAAAAGTTCATTAAAGATTTTTTCACGTCACTTTATACCTAATTACTACTGAAAACACACATTTACAGTAATGATCGAATTATTCTCAATCACCGTAATTGCTACATTTTATTATCTTTTTGCTGTCCTGCATAGTTACATTAGATCATCTAAAAATGAATATTTGTTTATTTTCAGTAAATTTATTTACCTGTGTTTCCTATTTTAACAATACGGGATATATGTTAAAATATAATTTTTATTTAAAAACTGTTTACCGTGTCTCCAGTTTCCTACGCTTTCTTTAGTATGTCAGTTGGCAAGTTCCAACAAGACAAGAGAATGAATGTCCATCTTCAACAACTAGATGTAAATCCGACTTCCAGACACCAGAAAATTACCACCACTTTTTTGTGTAAATGCGAATTAAAAGTCTCAATGCAGCTTAACGCCCACAATCGATCACAAAGTGAGATTAACTCATTTAGAGGTTACATAGTAAACATTATTTTTCAATTGATTTATTAAAATATTCAGTAAAATTGCCGTGACATAAAGTTAAAATCTCTATTGTACAAAACGGAGTGGAACTAATCTTTAAATATACTACTAAAACTTAATATACTAATAAATCTTAACCATTCTTTTTCGAATGTCTTGGATAATTATTCAATCATATTACGTGTGATTACATTTTATAATATTTGAGAATTATAATTTCTGTATGTACAAAACTGAATTTGAAGAGTTGTCAAAAATAAAAAACCTGCTTCAGATCTCTTAAATTAAACGATAAAAGATTTTGAGTATATAAAAGCATTGAATATCAATAAAAAAGATATTAAGAGTAAAATATTTTTTTTTTTCATCTCATAGAATTATAAACGTCTTCACACGGTTCGTAACTTTATTATTATTTTTGTCTGAGCTGCTATAAACCTTAGCGTATTCTATCTCGTTTGTTGTTGTGTTTACAGGGAAAATGCATAGCAGTGACATGCCATGCATATAAATCATGCGTGTAAAGCGTCAACAAGGCTAAACGGGAGGAATACACTCGCTTTTCTCACCCCACCAAGTACGATAACTCACTATCTCACCAAAATGACATTTTTTTACTTATCTGCGTCAAACTAGGAGAAAGTTAATGGTTTCCAAAAAGCATTAAAATGTACTTTTTATAAAAAATAATTTATTTAGAATATTAAACAATTATAATTTTTTAAACTATTATTTTTTAAAATGTTTTTTCTTGTTTATTTTACATTTATTTAATCACTAGTATAATACAGTTATTAACTTACTTCTATTATGCATATAAAGAATAATATTATTGTGAAAAAAAATTAAAAAGTAATATATATATATATATATATGCGCGTTTTGTGTGTGTGTGTGTGTCTGCGTGTGGGCGTGTACGCGCGCGCGAAAAATCACACACATACAAGGAAATCATGAAACATTGAAGAAAGTCATCGGTTCAAGCCCTACTTCTAGACGATTTCACGCATCAATTCACAATGAAACTTGGAGTGTGATTTGGACCTGCTTTAATTTTAAATTAAGACTGTGTAATATTTCAAACATGTTCTGATGGAAAAAAACCAATAATTGCTTTTTAATAATTGTTAAAATTTTCTTGCTTTAAAAACAAAGTAGTATAAAATCGCAGAATGTAATTTAAAAAACTGACAAAAGTTATATAAGACTTTCCCGACACGCGGCTTTTTCTGATGCACGGCTTACACGCACAATTTAATTAAAAATATTTATCATTTTATTTAAATATATTCTTTGTTATTTAATACAATTATTCCACCTAAAGCGCACGCACATACCGTATTTCTTCGCGCATGTGAGTCTATACTAGCGGCCAGTTTAAACACTTCTTTATACTTTAAATATGATTAATTTATTTAATTCTACCGTTGACCTGTGATGTCACAACATTTTTTTTTTCTCTCAGCTCCCCTGGGCCGGACCAACTTGTTGGTATTACGCCGCCCAGGGGAGTGTCTTTAAACTCAAATAGGCCTCCCCACCTACCGGCTACATACCGGCAAGGCAGGTCGGCCTACCGGTTAGCTCTTTTTTGAGAGTTCTTTATCAATATTGCAATATTGCCTTTGGGGACCCAAAAGGGCAATTAATACACCACATTTTTACACCACGCCAGACCCAGTTCGCCACGACGCGGCGCCGGGTCCCTTCAGTATTCAGTGTGCTGTTGCCTGACTGTTACCCGTGGAGTCCTTGGTGGCTCATCAGTGCCAACACACCGCAGCATGCTGGACCTCACCAGCAAGGCTGTCCACCCAGTCCTATTCTAGCCAACACCTTGTCTTCTCTTATCGGAGTATTTCTGTAGAACAACTTGTCTAACAAAACTAGCAAAATTATTCCAGTTTGACTCGCTTCTTAGCATGTAGTCTATTGTTGTCTCTGGAGTTATACCTGTGAGTGCCTTACTATGTCTAAGTGTGTCCCACCTATTGCACTCAAAAAAGGTGTGCTCAGCATCATCTATCTCGTTGCAGTAGTTGCAAATTGGCTCTTCTCTCTTGCCTATTTTGTGCAGGTAGTTATTGAAGGAACCATGTCCTGTAAAAAACTGCGATAGGTGATGATCAACCTCACCAAATCTTCTCGACAACCATGGCTTGATGTTGGGGATGAATGTTCTCGTCCATCGACCCACAGCTTCCTGCGACCATCTTTCCTGCCAGATATTATAAACGGCATCCCTGACCTCTTGTTCTGACTTGCCTTGTGCCCTCTCCACCCTCTTTTTTGCGATTAGGTCAATAGGAGGTGTACCCGATAACACGCACAGGGCGGCATAGGACACTGTCCTGTATGCGGACACAACACCTAGGAGCACACACCTGTGCGTCCTCGCCAGTCTCTCGCCATGTCACAACATACAGACGGCTACAACTGTACGTCAGTGCTACACTAGCGCTAATTGTCGTGAGAGGGGGAGTACATCAACTTAGCCGCTAATTTATTAAATATCAAATAGTCATTTTTTGGGGTGGGGGTGCGATTTCTCAAAAAACGTTTTTGGTTCCTTTCCTTTTTTATTGAGAATCTTTTAATTAAATAATTTTTTTGGTTATTTTAATTATTTAATTTTTGATTTTGTTGTTCCTAGGTAAAATTAGACCTTAATTAGGCGATATCTCAAGATAGTGAAGGTGACCTTGCTCTACAGCCTCACTCTCTTGACCTTATTTTTTGAAAATTTAATGGCATCAATACATCATATGTAGAAGTAATCTGACCAAGACTGACTGTTTGAAATATTATATATCCAACACAATGAAAAGGAAGTACGAAAATGTGACCGTTTGCTTCACAATCACCAATCACTCCCCCCAAAATTTAGTTGCTGGATCCGCCACTGGTACCTCGTGGTTTGTAAAAATATAGGTGTACATTATTTTGGGAAGATGTAATGTTGATGGTTGTAAAAAGAAAGAGCCCGTTATATCAACACGCTAGTAAACAGTATATATGATACCATCTGTTTTGCTAAGGGAACTTTTCTGCAGCACACTGTTGTATAATGACTCATATATTCAGATTTATTCGTATCGTATATGTAACCGTGCGGAGACCCTACACACAAACATCAAGTTTAAACTCCTCACTGCATAAGCGCGTATAAAAAGTATATCAATGCAATCCTCAACCAATCTTCATCATATTTCCACGTGCACAGCTCCAGATACACTTCTACAGCATATCTAAATTTCAGTGCAATTGATACAATAGTTTTAGAGATTTTCAAGATACAAAATTTTGTACTCAGGTACTCCTCATGCCTCAAAACGTAAAGAAAATTCAATTTAACCCTCCAATCCCACTGTGCTACCGAAAATAATAATACTGCACCTTTATTGCAAAAATCGGTAAAAACCAATATATATATATATATATATATAAATATATTTCTTAACTTAAATTTCCTATTCGTTTTTACTTCTTCATCTCACCCGATTAGATATAGGAAACTGCAACGGTTCTCAGTAATTGACTTCGACTACTTCAAACTTAATATTATCTACTTCGTACATAATATTTAGATTGTCTTTAATTTGATCATTAATACCATCGCAGCGTTTACGGATGATACAGCTATACCCGCAAAGAATAAGCACAATTTAAAGACTATATCTAAAATTCAGGAACAAAAAAAAATGATTAAAGTGGTGCTAAGAAAGTAATTAATTACTATTAATTTAATGAATTTAATGTGATCTTTAATTTTATTAAAATTACAATTGTACAACTACGGTTTCGTTTGAAATTTGAATAATGTGTAACTTTAATAATTTCATTAATTAAATAGGTTTTATTAATATATGAAATAGCAAAAATATATATTATTTTTTAAATTTCTAAAGCGTTAGTCTTACGTTACAGGAAGAACTTTAAATATTAATAAATTATAATTAAAACATATTATGTATTTTTACAAGGTCTCCTACTATTTATAGGCTATGTATATATAAAATTCTTGTTCTGTACTTGCTAAAGAGAGTTTATATATACAGTTAAATGTTTAATTCATTAATTAGATAAACATAATTTTGTTCTCAGGTCTAAGTTGAAATTTTCACCGAAAATATTACAAATTTTACTACAATGACTTTCTCATAAATATTCAATTATATCAGCTTTTTTTACAGTAAAAATAAATGAAATCTAACCCAACTAATCATGGCCTATAAATCGGAATAGAAACACTACACGGAAAACAACGAGTGATCCAATGTGATTTCCTCCACGGACTACAGATTATGAAATTAAGTAAACTACGGTTTCTCTGACCTATACAAATGGAAATAAAGCAAACCGGCGACTGAAATTTTAATATTTACAATTTCAATATAATAAATATCGATTACCGGAGAACAATCAATCAAGTCAGTGGCAGTCAGGCGAATACCGGTAAACAAGCCACCAATCTCTATATACATGCTTCTGCCGACAATAAACATAATTTACAAATTATTAATCAATAGTCTACTGGGCTGGTATAGTGGTTAACTCATTATCACAAATCAGATTTTTAACAGCAATTTTTTATAGTAATGTTTTCTTCAAATCCTAGCAACAATTATTTTCGTTTATAGGGATTTGAATAGACAGTGGCTACTTCTGTACTTTGTTGTTTGGGGTTCCACAAAACTCAGGAATATTGGGCCTGATTCTGTACAAAACTACACTTAATTTACATGTCGTACATATCATCCTTATCTCACTGGGCCGTGAGGAGTTGTTTATTACACACTAGTTGAAAAGATTGCGACGTACAAATCAAGAAAGAAAGAAACAGAAATTATTAATAAATTTTACAGCTGATCACGCATAACTTTAAATTAAATTAATTAAATTTAAATTTAATATTTTATACATACAGCCTGTATCACGACGATCTCCCCGGACTTTCACAACCTGTTCTACTTGTGAAAATAATTGAAAAAATTCATATAAACATATGTCTAAAAATACTTTACGAGTTAGAGCTAGTAAAACATTGCTCTCGAATTTCAGCTACCCTGTGAAACGGGGTTGTACTAAAATTTTACTACATTAAAAGTATAATTAGTGATTTTGTATAGCTTTTTACATAAAAAATCCAATAGAATACATCTCAGAAATGTGTCTTTACTATTTTTGAGAAATCATTGGTGAAAACCAATGAATTGGAGTAAAAAAAACTAGTTTTTTTTACTTTTGACGTACAATAACATTGTTAAATGAGTAATAAACACGTAAAATTTTTAAGCAAAACTTGTATAAAGATTTAAGTTTGAAGAAAATGGTGCATGATAAGATGAACAAAACAAAGAAAAGTTACAAAAAATTTTATTATATATTATACAGAGTGTATGGCAAAGTTCTATCTTACATTTTATATATAAACATTTCAAGAACAGTAAAACAATCTTATCAAGTAAATTTTATCGATTTTCTTGAAAAAATCGTGTTAACCTTGAAATAATGGTCCAGAAAAAGTTCAAGGTCAAATACCCAGTAAGGTTAAACACCCGGTATATACAATTTTTAACTCCTTGTATGAGTACAAGAAAGTATTGTAATCGTGAAAAATTTTAGTTTTAAAATTTCAACGCAAATATCCATTTTGACCATCCCTGAATCCATTTTGACTACTTATGGCGTGATGTCTGTACGTAAGTACGTATTTATCTCACATAACTGAAAAACGATTAGCTGTAGGATGTTGAAATTTTGGATTTAGGACTGTTGTAACATCTAGTTGTCCACATCCCCTTTTGATTGCAATCGACTGAAACAAAGTGTACAAAAAAGCCAAAAATCCAAAATAAAAATTGGATTTTGAAGTTTTTCTTAACTGCAGTAATCAGCCCTTATTGAGAGCTTTTCAACGATATATATTAAGTGGTACTTATTTTCATTGGTTCCAGAGTTATAGCCAAATAAAACTTTAGTTAATGAAATACAAGAAAGCACATCGGTTCGAATCAGACTTCCTTTTCGTTTTTTTAACTTTTTTTTTAATTTAAATATATTGATATATTAATAATTATTAACCTCTGATTATAAAAAAAATTAAGATAAATACTAATTCAATATAACAATAAAAAAAAAAAATATGAAAATTATTAATGAAATATAATTTTATGTTTTTTCATTTAAAAAAAAAAATAATAAATATGTATTTGGTAATTTAATAAGCATACAAAGAATTCATGTGTTGATTACATCAGGTTTATTTATTAATGGTTTTATTACAAATTTTTTTTCGTTTAATTAATTTATTTTATATTTTTAATAATCTATTAATTTTAGTTTTATTGTTTTGTTTTTTTCTCTTTTAAATAAGATGTTTTTGTAACGTAATATTTGAAAATTTTATTATAGCTAGCTAATGTGTGGGTAATTTTTTAATTATGCAGTCTTGATCATAATTGTAATTTTTCTTAATAAATATACCGGCCATACTTCTTAAGCGAACATGAACCAGATAGAAAAAAAATGTTCACTATGCTTTAATTAGAAATTTTACTATTATATTATAATTTAAAACATACTATTTTTATTCAATTTTTCCCCATTAACCCCCATTAACACCATTAACATTTTCCTTCTGAAAATATAAATGTACATGAGAAATAAAATATATAACAATATTGATTTTAATAACAAATTAAATCATTTTACAAATTGTTAAAAATAAATTATTAAATAAGAGAGAAAGAAAGAAAGAAATTAGTTTAAATACAGTAAAACGTTAGGTTTAACTTATTCATCGTATCCGAACAGGAAGTCAAATAAATCGATAAAGCACAATTTGTCAGGTCAAATTACGTATAAAGCACAAAAATTGTGCTTTATACGTAATAAACTCGAGTGAACAACGCAAATTTCATTTAATTTTTTGTTTCATTACTGGAACAATTTGATCAGGAGGTAGTGTAGCTCGGAACCGTCTGGTGGTAAATATTTACTTTTGGTTCCCACCCTCTTTCTTGAAGCAACCGTTCGGCACATCCAGTAGAATAATAACTTCTATTCATTAGGGGAATTTGAACGGATCAGTTAATACTGTACTAACATTGAATTTTCTAGGTTGCCTAAAAGTATCTCATTAATTCATTCATATCTTTTTCGCCACATATTTTTGTAACAATTTTAATGGGATTAGACCACCTAAACAACACAGATCTACGTTAAAATTCAAATTAACGGTAACAGATCAAAAAGAAATATTATTTTGTAAAAATAAAATTTCTGCAATCTTTACAAACAAATTAACCTATGTAATCTTATTAAATTCTTCAAATTCGTTTATATGGTTGTTTGGAGAGCGATAAATATATACATTTTTAGAATCTAGTAAAGCAGTGACGTTCAAAGTTGCAGAAGGTATATGGAACGAAGTACAAATAATCACACTTTCCATTAGAAAACAAATGACTCAAGCAATACAAAAACCTGATTGAGTTGATTGGATACAACTACGGGAATGAAAGAGTTAGGGTAATAAAGAGATTATGCAAAGATTCCGATCACGTCTTGAGAACTATCACGAACATCTCATGTTAAAAAGACACCCTACATAGTGAAAAAAGAAAACAGTAAAATACATTCGACATTCAAGCTCGAAATATCAACACAAATTGGAAAATCCTTTCAAATACTGTTGTGCTTATTCTAGGAGATAACAATAAAAACTGGTCTAGATTACAAAGAATCGATTTATTTGACTTCCTGTTCGGATACGATGAATAAGTTAAACCTAACGTTTTACTGTATTTAAACTAATTTCTTTCTTTCTCTCTTATTTAATAATTTATTTTTAACAATTTGTAAAATGATTTAATTTGTTAATAAAATCAATATTGTTATATATTTTATTTCTCATGTACATTTGATCCCATACATTTACTTAAGCATTTTTTTATCAAAATAACTTTAAATAAATAAATTAGTTAGCTATGATTTTGACAATAACAGTCTGTATTTCTAACGATTAAAAACAACAATATCGTTTTTGACAATAATCTGCAGTTTTTTTTTTTTTAAACTATTTTAATAACTTAATATAAAATGTTTTCCTTGTCTTCGACTAAACTGATTATAGTCTACAAAATAACATTTTTAGGTTATTAGAAAAACTTTTCTTATAAAAATTAAGTTTCAATTCCTGTTTCAGTTGTTTACATTTTAATATAAATCTTATTATTTAAGAATAAAAATAAAATATTTTAAAATAAAAATTTATTTTAATTAATTTTTTCTTTTAGTATATCATGGTTTTATACTCCCCCCCCCCCTACGAAATTCGCAATTAAGCATTTACTCAGCTCCAGGGGGTTCCATCGCCTCAAACTACATCGTCAGGAACTAAAGTTAACCTCAGGTAGCCGGGAC
Source organism: Lycorma delicatula (assembly GCF_047948215.1). Classification (NCBI taxonomy): domain Eukaryota; kingdom Metazoa; phylum Arthropoda; class Insecta; order Hemiptera; family Fulgoridae; genus Lycorma; species Lycorma delicatula. The sequence continues at coordinate 71,662,968 of NC_134455.1, forward strand.
CCGGTCTTTTAATTATACGCTATGCCTCTAATGAGTAGATCCGAAGGGATCAAGGGATCTCTCACCAGCACTCCGGTCTTGACGCCACGCCTCAAGTGGGGAACCCCAAAGGAATTCCCCACCGGGACTACGGTCTTTCTTTACCCTCCCCATATTGAAGAGACAACTAAGCGGTAATAGTGGACAACTAAGCGGCCCACCCCTCCTGGACGGGGCTGTCCTAAGCTTAGGCCCTCCACAAGCAATTGCGATGGGACTCATATTTTACTGCTGGCCCCACAGACCTCCGGTTGGCAGTCCTTCCAGAGGTGCTCCTCAGTTCCAATATATTTTGTCACGACCACTGCAGGACCCTGCCCGGTGTCCTATGCCCCAGCACCATCGTTTCTTGGCGGACCTCCTCGAAACTCAACAAGATAACCATCCTACACGTCTATCCAACAAAGTCACGTCTATGTGTACTCGGAGCATAGTAGAATTCCTCCGAGCCATATACTTTATGGAGCCACTTTATGGTGGTGGAGTCTCACCCTCCCTTGAGGGCCAAAAAAACAAACGTTGTGGTTCTCAGCCAGAACTTGCCGAGCTGACTCCACCATACGGGTATCTGCCCTTCCTCTTCCTCAGATGAGTCAACTGTCACTACAAAGTTAATTCCACCTACGTTTCCCCGCCCTCCAGGTCCATGACATGTGCCGCCGCCCACCACTTGGTCCACCCGCAGTGAGCCCGACCGAAGCATAGGTCCGGCTCAGGGCTTTTCCTCCAACAATCTCAAGGTACTCCAACAATGCGCATCCTGTGCAAGATCGACCACCCATGCCAATTCGTCAATTCCACTGACGCCTCAAGGACTTCAGTGGACGTAAATACCTCCGTAGACCACCGTTGCATGACCAGATGGGGCAGGTCGCCATCATTCACATCACTATCAAGTACCTTCCGCACATCCATCCGAAGTCTAGGGGCTAAGGTGACACCAGTGTCCTCCGTCTGAGAGGACACTCTCAGAAACAATAAAATATGTCTGGGTGGCTACTTCCACCTCGTTCACAGCTGTTACGGGGACTAGCATAATCACAACGAGCTGTTCCTCTAAGATATCCCGGAACATTACAAATATACCCGGTAATCCATCCATATTGCACAAGCAATCCTTTGTCTCCGTCTTTGTGTTTGTATTTTTACGAGCCGACTCATTCAGTTACTTAACATGTCTGAGAAGACACGACACACTAAATGCAAGGTATTTTCACCTCTTCGTCCTCCTGGCTAGGGGATCCTCTTCTGTACTGATGACCGACTTTGTTGCCTCCTCCATCGGGACCGGTCCACTAAAATCCCGGCCATGCCACCCAACCACGAAAGAGCCCACAGTTGCCGCCTTAGGCTTCTTTTACTCTTCCGCACTCCCGAGGGGGGGGGGGAAGAGCCGCAGCCACTTTTTTGATATTTTTCCCACAGTAGAAACAGCCGAGAGAGGAGGAAAGTCAATCCCACGCTCATTCAGGGCATCATCATCATTACGAAGCTCCATGCATAGGGCCGCAGCTCGTTGCTGGCGACGCCCTAATACATCCACCTGCACTGTTTTCCTTCCAATAGCTCTAGGTGCCTAGCAACCGACTGCCGATGAGCTTCACGGTCGGTGCTAGCCGCACTGTCAATATCACTATTCCCCAAATGGGGGGCGCATCGTCAGACCGATCGGGATCAGTAATAGTTCAAAACAACAAAATAACAAATAACGTAAACTATATAATAATTTAACCTCAAACTAATCAAGATAGTTCGACTTTAGAACTTTTATACCACGAATGTAAACAACAAATTTAACAGTATAACAATTGTGTTGTTAAAATCACGTACTCGTGATTTTATATACTGTTAGTTTTTTTTTTTTAAAGTAGCTCGCAAAGCAAACTAACTTAAAGATACGAACTAGAACGAAAACCACAAAACACGCAAGAAAAATAAGCAAAACACGAACGAAACAAATAAAAACAACAAATGAATTATCTACTATCGAAAATAAACTTCATAGCATAAAGTATGGACTCGGTGAAAATGAAGAACGCTATCAACACGTCTACACTCGCTCAGATCTCTACCTCCCTAATTTAATTTATTTATATTAAGTTCATTTTATTATTTATTTTACAAGTTTGTAGGTGTTGATTTTTGGAACATTTTAATTTTTGTGAATTTATTTTATTAATTATACTAACATGACTGATGACTAACTGTAGAAATTCATGAGGGTTAAAGTAAATTTTAACTTTTGTAGATAGTTCTTAAAAAGATAAGTTTATTATTTGGACACTTTCAGAAGAAAAATTTGGCTACAGATGGTATAATCATCGAGAGGAATTTACTATATCACATTTAAACGAACGCATATTAGTATAACAAACAGAATTATGTGGAATATTTAATACGATTACACAGAGTGCATCACGAAGTTCTCTGGGACTGTCATAACCTATTCTATTCATAAAAATAATGAAAAAGAGTATATAAACTTATGTTCTAAAATACTTCTTTTTCGAGTTACGGCTAGACTTATTGAACTTTTTTGACGTGAATTAAGGAGCAGAAGTTAAGATCGCTTATGGTTTTCTACCTGACAAAACGAACAAAATAAATCCCAGAACCGTATCAGCATTATTTTTTGATAAATCTGGGGTGAAAACCAATAAATTAGGGTAAAAATCCTGTTTTTTTATGTTCGATGTAAAATAACTTTGTTAAATGGGAAATAAACACATAAACCGTTTAAACAAAAATTGTAGAGATTTATTTTTGGACAAAATGACATTAGATAGGTTGAATAAAACAAATAAAAAAAAAAAAAAAATCAGTTTTTATTTAGAAACGTACACTCGGCAAAAAAGTATTATACGTACTAGTTTATAATAAATATTCTAAAATGAACCCGCCATTTTCAGTAAATTTTTTGGCACACTATTTTATTGGTTTTGTTGCTCGTTTACTTTTTCAGGGCTATCTTCAAGATGCTCAGACGCATCCATAATGCGGATAATTAATTCCTCAAGAGAATATTTTTATTTTTTTTTTTGTATAAAATATTTTTCATCCATCCCAAAACGCAAAAAACTAAAGGTGTTGTTAGATCTGGCGATCTTGGTGGGCAGAGGAATCTCGATTTCCAAAACCGATTCATTTCTTAGGGAAATGTAGATTTGATTTAAGTGAGTAGAAACAACACAAGAAAAGTGGGGAAGCGCGCCAACGTGCTGGAAATATAATTTGCGTCTCAGCGGTAGAGGAACAAATTCAAGCATATACGGTAAATGTTTTGAAGAAAGTGCAAGTAGATCTCAGCATTTGAGCTGCCAGATAACACGAACGATCCTAACAGTTAATTGCGAAGAAGGCCGCACCATACATTGACGGTAAATCGATGTTGAAAATTGCCTTCCACCATTTCAAGAGGAGTTAATGAGACCGTATATGCTCATTATGTATGTTGTTTATGCCATCTCAAGTGAAATTGCCCTGTAGGTAAATAAAAGCTACTTGTGGAATTGTCGATTTGTATTCCACCAGTTGCAGAACTCCAAGCAAAGCAGACAGTCTCCTGGGTGTACATGTTGAACAGGCTGTTTATGATAGGGATAAAACTTGTTATTTTAAAGTGTCCTCCAAACCTTCGAATGCAAAATACTGATCCGCTTAGAAAGATGTGTACTGCGTCGTGTTGGACAGATCGTTGGCATCTGGTACGAATACTAGGTAGCGAACTTATTTCCCGAAGATTGTAAAAAGTCGTGCTAAGTTTTGGGATTTAGAACCCTGCAATTCGGAAAACGTATTTCATATTCTACTGCAGTAGCTGTATCATTTCCAACATACACTCTCAAAATTAATACTATACCATTAAAAAAAAAGAACATTATCTAAGTAATTTTTATATTACAATTATTGTATAATTGTCAGTTGTTTTTAATTATGTAACATCAATTTTTAACAGTAATTGCGTTTTTTTACATTTTTCACATTACCAAAAAATAATTTGGCTTTTGTTTACATTTAATAATTACTTTAATGTTTAAAATATCTCTAAATAAAATTCGAATTTTTGTAACTTTTCAATGTTTTACTCAACTTCTCTTGCACCGTTTTTTTAGAATTATTTTTCTACAAGTTTTATGTGTTTATTACGTATTTAACATATTTGTGGAACATGAAACATAAAAAAACAGGGTTTTTTACTCAAATTTATTGGTTTTCACCCAAGCATTTTCAAAACCTTATTACAGATACGGTTCTGGGATCTATTTTATTAGTTTTTTAGGTAAAAAATTATAAGAAATCATTTATTTTGTACTTAAATTAACGTCCTAAAAATTTCAGTACGACCTCACATCATCGGGGCAGCTGAAATCCGAGAGAAATCTTTCACTAGCGTAATTCACAAACGAAGCATTTTATGATATATTTATTTGGACTTTTTTTAATATTTTTACGAACAGAATAGGTTGTAAAAGTCCTTGGAGAATTTCGTAATACACTGTAAAATCTCACATTATATTTTTCTTGTTAGAATTACATTAAAACCAATTCTTGACTTCTAAAAGTATCTCTAAAAATATATTTATTTTGAAATGTATTTTGTAATTCTATAAATATAGAATTTTAATTGTGGTTAAAAATTTTTCAGGTAATAGCTATTTTATTCGTGATTCTCATTTCATAAGATTATACAAGTACACCTCAACCGTATTAGGAATATTATTTACTTGTATAATTTGGCAGTTGACAGTTTCTAATTTAAGAGAAACGAACCTCAGTTTTCTGAACTTTCTTTGATCTTCTTTTTGGTTACTTGCTAGTCTCGGTTAATGATGTTGAACCAAATATTATACACCGGCCAACTGAATATACAGATTTAATTAAAATAATTTACCTTCAATATTAAATTAGCATTTTCTCCTGCTTTTTCAGAAAAAATTGTAATAATGTAATAAGTAACAGTTCTCACCAGTCAAGTAATCAGTGGGGTGGTTATATGATACAATGACGAGAATTAATTATTTATTTTTTAATCGAAAACGTTATTTTTTCTTAATAAATTATAAAGTTTTACATTATCATAAGAATTTTAAAATTAGATAGTCTATTTTCAGCCACATAGTGTGTTATAATAACTACTGAATTTTTCATGAAGTTTCTATTTGACAAAAAAAGATATAGACGTAACAGTTTAACGTTATTTGTTGTGACTTTCTGTCAAAATTTGCTCAGGTTTACTAATTAATGTATATCTAGTTTAGGACTTAATTCAGATAAATTTTTGAAAGTTTTGAAATTTCCTTTAAACTTCAATTAAAGAAAATTTATGATACTAAAGATAAAAGATACTATCTATAGGAGTAAATTTTAATTAAATGGAAAGAAAACTTCCAAAACTTTATGATAAAATAACTTCGCCATAATTAATTCCCTTTAAACCTAAAGAAATAATGTTGGATTAAAAAAATCCCTATGTATTAACTTATTTTTTAATAACCAAGTTTTATTTTTCCGTCTGTAGCTCGAGAATGGCACAAAAAATTTCTCGGCACGGTACAGAGAATAATATAATAAGTAATATATATATAATTATAATAAGAAGTGTACTCGTTTTCGTTATTTTGTTTAGTGAAAATTAAAAACTAGAAAATTGTGTTTTACTATTATGAAAATACATATTATGCTATTCAAAATGCCAAAATTTTTAAGTCACTTGGATATTGAAATGGGAGAAATATTTAACGTTATTTTTATGTTCGTTTTTCCTCATATCTTGAAAACTTATTGATCATAAAAAATTGAAATTTTGCATAAATATTTCGTTTTATTTTTATTTCCGATACACCTACAATTCTTAAATTTGGCATGCGTTTCCAAGCTATTTAAGAGATATTAGCAAATGTATATTCTGGATTTAAAACAAAACCTGAATTAAAAGTTAAGCACTTGGTCATTGCGAAGAACTGATGTTCAGTATTGTTGTAATTTAACTAAAGAACTTGTTCACATTAGAAAATATCTATGGATATATGTATTTATAAATCTTTATGAAGTAAATAATTGCACATTTACAAAAAGTTTATTTCAACGGAAAGAATTTTTAAGTATATTATACATTATTTAAGTTACCCAGTTTTTTTTTATAAATAGAAATAGGTTGTTTTATTTATAAAAGAGAGGAAAAGGCATTTTTAAAGCTGTTGTAAAGCAAATAAATAGTTCTCGTGAATAAACGTTTTCGAAAAATCTTTATTTTTTATCTTGATTTATTTTACTGTAACACTTTAGATTTTTTTTTTTTATCTGAAGAAAGTTACTGCCTTTTTTGTTTTTAAAGGTACGTGAATCCAATTTAAATTTAAATAGAATATTTTACTTTAATTCTTTATTAGTTTTTTTTTATTTTATTTATTATCTTATACACACATATTTTTAATTTTGTATGTGCTTTATAGAAAACTTCCTGTTAGCAGACTTACTTTCTTGTTATGTAAGTTTACTAACATAATATATATATATATATATATATTGATTAATTGATGGTTTAATTTGATTAAACCATCAACTAAATAGTCATTTGTCTTTCAAAAATCAGAGTTATGAACCTCTGCTTCTGATTGCAATCGACTGAATTAAAAGTGTCCAAAAAAAAAGCTTAAAACCCAAAACAATTTGGATTTTTACCTTTTTCTTAACTGTTGTAAGTAATAAGCCATCATTGGGAGATTTTCGACGATATATCATAAATGGTACTTATTTTCATTGTTTTGAGAGTTAAAGTTAAATAGAATTTTAATTAATGAAATATTTGGATCGTACAAGGGGAAGGCACATCCGTTCGAATCCGACTTCATTTCCTTTTGTTTCAATTTAAATATATTGATTTATTAATAATTATTAACCTCTGATTGAAAAGAGATTTCTTTTAACTTTGTTAAAAATTTTTTTTTAAATTTAAATATAATGATTTATTAATAAATATTTAACTTATGATTGAAAAAAAAGTGTATATGTAATTTAATTGGCGTACAATTATGTCACGTAGTGTCCCCATCGATTTTTTTTTAAATCAAGGTAGACATACTAACTGTACCATTGTAAATATTACATGAGTCTGATGTTAAGTTATGCTTATTTTATAGTAACCTATAGTCAACATTAACTTTGCATAACAGCAACCAAAGTTTAATGTATACGTATAATTAGTACACATTTATACAGTATATGTTTAGCCTAAAGCGTCCGGCAATATCTCATTATTCAATAAAACTTATTTTTGTTATCTTATTATTGTACATTAGTTAAAAAGTCTCGACGTATAATTAGGGTTTATGAACATAAAATACAGTAAAATTGATGTTTTATATACCGTGGTATGCAAGTTATTAAAATTATTATATGCATATAAAAAAATAATTATTCGTCATTAATAATTCTACTGTAAGTTTTTTTTTCTTAATGTTGACGATAACTTAATGACCATTTCAACAAACCTAAATTACAACTTGTATAAACCTATTATTAGTTTCGTATTTTCAATAGGTACTGTTAAAGATGACAGGTATTACTGTAAAGTTTCTAAACTCCTTATATAAATAACACCAAATGGTAAAACTGAATAAATCAAAGATAATAAAACTCAATACATTAAAAAGATGATTTACGTACATATATATATCTTTATAATCTTCTATAATCTTTTTCAAATTTAATTTTATAATTTTATTGATTTTCGAAATTTTTTTTTCCTTTCTTCTATATTTGTATATTAGCTATCTTGCTTCATAATCCATTTCAGGTAAACTGAGATATCTTGCATTTTCAAATACAAACAGATATATTTTAATTAAAAACATTGTTTTATATACATTCCTCAAAAGATCTATCGTGAATAAATTTTTTTTGTAATATCTCTCAAAAATAGGTAGCGAAGGGGGCCAACACAGGCTGACCTTTCCTGAGAAAGTTCGGCCTGAGTCTGTTCAGGACTGCACAGTTACATTACGCTGATAAGTCGCTAATGACATTTATTGTTGATGCGACTTTAAATAAAAATATTAAAAAAGTAAACTCAAATAGAATAACAATTAAACAGATAAATTAAATTACTTAAATAAAACTTCTGCACCTACAACTTACAGTGAAAATATTTCTAACATTTATAAAATATATTGCAGTTATAAATTAACTATGAAATATGTGGTAAACGATTAAGTGAAATACGGTACTCTATAAAATAAATCCATCGTTAAATATCCATAACAAAGCAGGAATTTTTAAAATAAAATGTGTAAACACTGCTAAAAAATGTATTATGTTTTAACCAGCAGAGGTTTTAAAAAGTTACTAACATTTATATGCATATAAATAGATAAACAAAAATCCAATTATCCAAATCGTATTAAACATCATAACAGATTTTAAACAATAGAAAATCATTCGATACTGGAAGTATAATAAAATAATTTGAAATACAAGATCCTTGAAAAATTATAATTTTAAAAATAAATTAATTGAAATATAATAATTAATTAAATTTTATAGTTTTATACTGGATCAAAAAAATATATATAATTTATCACTTAAAGCTAAAATTACAATCAAATAAATCTGTGAAATAATAAGTATAATTTCCACCAATATTTTCAAATAATAGCAGTAGGTGAACATTTGTTTTGTTTTTTTTTTTTCAAATAGATGAAATGTTTTATATTTAAATATAGATCTCTTTTTCCTCACATTTAAAAATAATCTGTAATATTTTTAATGCTTTTTATAAATAAAGTCATTCGATCAAATAGCAATCGTTAAGAAAAATCAACATGAGTGTAAATGGCAATTGAGAAAAAACGTTTCAGATGTGAAAAGATATTAAATATAACATACTTTTAAGTATAGACAGATTTATAAAATTCTTTGAGTCCATTAGTGTTGATCAGAAATTTTCAATTTCCTGTTTTAAATTGATCAGAATTACTACGCTTCTACGTTCGCACGTACCAACAATATATTCATAAAAGTATCTGAGAATTATGATATTATGTCAATTTTAAAATTCACTTCTTATTATTATCCAAATTACTAAATCAGCGTCGTATTATATCATATAATAAAAATTAAACTTGTTATGATTATTCTTCTCCGTAACGTAGTTTGTGAAGTCAAAACCATGTCGGAAGCAAAAAAAAAGAAACGGCAGTAGAGTTCGGAATATACTAAATAGAAATTTATCGAAAATCCCACAAATCCATCATCGCCAATGTGCCTTATTTGCCCAAAGACGTTTTCAAAAGAAGCGATGAAACCTTCAAGGCTAAAGATCATTTAATGAAACGCACTCAGATAAGAAAAATAAAGATGTAGTCTATTTTAAAAACCTAGAAAAGAAGTACGTAGATCAGCCAACTGTGCATCATAACCCTTTTTAACGGCTTCCAAGCAAGATAATGAAGACGTCCATCTTCGTAAAATATCTCATTGTCAATTGGTAAAACAAGCAAACCACACTATTGGGGAAGATTTAATTTTACCGGCAGTAAAAGAAGTAACAACCACTGTGCTTCATAAACCAGCGGCAGATATTATCCGAAAAATTCCTTTGAGCAATAATTCTGTGCAAAGACGAATTCATGAGATGGCTGAAAACATCGAAGAATCATTATGCAATCATCTAAAGAATTGCCAATTTTCAATTCAGTTGGATGAGTTCACTGTACCAACTAATGAATCATTGTTGTTGTCATACATGAGGTTTATCAAAGGTGAGAAAATATGTCAAGAACTATTATCTGCTAGAAATTTAGAGACAAATGTAAAGGGAGAGACCATATATAATACACTGGAAACGTTTTGTGACGAAAACAAAGTTTTTTAAAGAATATTATGTTTATCCTACTACTGATGGCGCTCCGGCTATGACAAGGCGTCACAAAGGTTTGGTAGAGTACATGAAAAAAAGAGTTCCAGATGTGCTTGCTGTACATTGCGTCATTCATCGTCAACATTTAGTTACGAGAAACCTGAGTGAACGCCTGCGTACATCACTGAAATATGTTATCAGAGCAATTAATAAAATCAAAAGCAACCCACTAAATGACAGATTATTTAGTCAGCAATGCGTTGCCAATGATGAAGATTTCAACTGCTTGCTGTTTCACACAGAAGTACTCTGGCTGTGAAAAGTACTTGTCTGATTCGATTTTACATTTTGTTTAACTCTGATAAACAGAATGTCAAAGATAGAGATGCGCGATAACCTTATTACATCAGAGAATGATACTGCCTATTTTACAGACCTATATTAATTGTTTAATGGTGTTTAATCTTCAACTTCAAGGCGACGACTTGAACTTGATTAAAACAAAAAAATGTCGTTACTGCTTTGCTAGTCAAACTGCTATTAAACGAGAGAAATATTGGCAGACGTGAATTTAATAACTTGCCTAATTTATCAGCAGTATCCATCAACAACGATGACTTACTTATTTACTACCAAAATTTGGAGAAACTTCACGGTGATTTTAAAGAACGATTCCAGTACATTTTAAAGATGAACTTACCAGACTGGATGTTGGATCCTTTTTCAAATGTCAATGCAGCAGGATCATCCCAGTTAGAACAACTTATAGAACTGACAACAAACGAAGAAATAAAAATACAATTCAAAAATGGCTACCAAGAACTTTGGCTGCAAAAGCCAATCTCGCAGCTGTACCTTGGATTATTGTCGATTGTTCAACGATTTCTGATAGCATTTTTACCGTCGTATTTGGCTGAAGGCGGATTTAGTGCTGTAGCAACGTTGGTAACCTAAAAGATAAATCGGTTGCATGTTACTAAACGCGGCGACTTACGGTTGTTTTTAAGTAAATTTGAGCCTGATATTTTCAAACTCGTTTAAGTGCATCAGATTCATCCTTCAAATTAATGCAAGTGTATTTTTTCAAATGAAAGCTTTGTTTTAATTATTCTATTGTTATATTGAATATGCTACCATTATTGCTGTTATATAATCATTTAGACACAATTGTAATATTTTTGAAAGCAATTTTAATAAAAATACTTCCGAAGATTATTAAGTATGCGTTTAATTGCTCTCATTTAAAATGTAAGTTTCAACTCAGAAATACGATATGCAACGTTTAAAAATAATAATTGCTGTTTATAAGATGCACTCTTAAAAAACAGCAATTCAACAATTATTTTTAACAGATGATAAGTTTAAACATTTTGGAAGACGCTAGAAAACCTTTGATTCTCAATGTGAGCGGTGAGCGAAAAATTTGAGAATCAATGTTATGAGTCGAAATATAATTGAAAATGGTCTCCCGTAACTTCTCGCAGAATGTTATTCACCAAGTCAGGCGTTACAGATTGGCACACAGTTTTGATGTGCTTTCGCAGATGGTTTTTGTCCCTGATCTTGACTATGTAAACATGGTATTTTACACAACTCAATACGACACTATTCATTGATTATAAATCCGGGGATCGTGGAGCCCATTCCACTCGACCTCAACGACCGATTCACCGGGGGAATTATTCATCTAGCCAATCACGAACTTGTGTACCATAGTGCGGGGATGCACAGTCCTACATGAACCGTTTTGGTTTTCCAGAACCCAGAAATCCAAATTGGGTAGTAATTCATTTGCCAAGAAAATTTCGCCAACTGTTCCGTCAAATAAGTAGGGGCCAATGATTCTGTCTTTCCATAAACCACACCAAACAAGGACCCGATCGGCTCCTTGCTTTTTACTGTCGAAAAACCAGTAAGAGTTAGTTTCGGACCAATACCATAAGTTATGTCGGTTCACCTCACCATTTAAATAAAAGTTGGCTTCGTCAAAGAACATAACTTCAGGCAAAAACTCTGGGTTTTCCTTCAACTGGGTCAAAAACCAATTGCACATTTCCATACAGTGATCAGGATCGTCTTCTCACTTGTGGTGTGACACTTATAACTTGTACAGATGATACTTGGTTTTTTGCAAGATCCTCCATACTGTTGACCGAGAAAAACCCACTTCCAAGCTTGTTCAGCGAATTGATTTTTTCGGATATGCCCCCTTTTTACAGATTTTTTTTGGACTTGATAACTTCGCCAAAACGCCTTATAGTACCTCTTCTGAAGTGCTCGGAGGTTCAGATCTTTTAACATTAGCAATACTACCTGTAGCCTTCAACTTTTCTAGCAGTCGCTAACCGTTTTTGTGACGCTGGTTCTCGCTAAGGATTAAATTCAACTGTAACTTGTCTATGAGAGAATCCTTCTCTTCCACAGAGGAGGATAATCTCTACCCGGTCTTCAGTGATCAACATCTTTCAGTCCTGCTGTTAGAAAACAGAACAAAATCCCTTTAGTGCGGCACTTTTGGAATAACGCTATTTTCGTTTATAAGTAGCATAAAATCTTTGATTTCTTCTAGGAATTTATCTACTGGCAAATTATAGATTAATTCTACAATTAAAAAGTATTAAATTTATTATTAAACAATAAGTAATTATTCGTTACATTAGATTAATATACATTAATTAAGGAAAATACTGTCCATACGAAAAACAAATTTAGCTTTTGAATAAAAATAAGAAAAGAAACAAAGAAAAACAATGTAAAGATAGTGATGCGGAGTGTGAATTAAGCTTTTTTGGAAAAGGAAAATAAAACTATTAATTCATTAATTCTTGTGGGAAACAAGAAACAATACTTAGAAACCAGAATGTCAGTACGCTGTAAAATTTCAATATCAAGCAATAATGATGAAGAAAAAAATCTGAGGTGAATACAACATGACTTCCTTGTACGCTTATTAAATTATATATACACATTTCTTGCTGCACTTCATTTAAACTTATTTCATTTGAAAATGACTTACGATGCTACAATTCTTTAATAAAGTGGATAGTTACACAACTGCTAAAATATTAGTTTTCATTAACATCAAATATTTATACGATTATTAATTCAACAGTCTTACATGAAATATTAGGATAAGTAAAAGTCCCTTTATTACTCTTTAAATAAGTTTTATATCTATCTAATACTATGTTTTTTAAAATTATTATGATTTAAATTATTATTATGGTTAACAAAAGGAAAACAACAACGAAACGGGAGAAGGTTACTAATTTTTATAGCGATATTTATTATCAGGTAGACTGAAACAAATCCATAAATTAAAAAAAAAATGTATTTGTACAGGAGAAATGGAGAACCAAGTATTAGCTATTCACACATATCATATATTTCATCATCATTATAAATATAGCCTGAATGAATGTATGTCGGAATGTATGTATATAATCAATCATTAAATTCAATGAAAATAAAAACAAAACTGGGAAAGGTTGCTATATTTTTAGTTTACATTTATAACATGTATTTACTGGGTTTAAAATGAAATTGGGGTTGTAGGGTTTTTGTCTTTGTCTATTTATTCTTAATTTATAACACTTCTTACGACAGCTCATGAATTTTGAGTAGGTTTCACATCTCGTCTATCCTTACGTTTCAAAAAATGACGTTTAAACGTTTAGGTAAAATTTCAGAATAATGAGCACTGGTTGTTCCACCATTAGACTGGATAGGCATTAAAGAGGCTGAACAACTAGATGTTACAATAATCCCAAATACAAAATTTCACTATTCTACGGCTAATTGTTATTGAGAATGTGTAAAAGGTAAAATAAGATAGGCTTTGGAAATACGATTATTCTAATATACTAAGATTATGCTCAATGCTTAAAAAAAAAAATAGTATTTTGTAAGCAAATTATTTCTAAAAGAAAATAACTGTAGTGACCTTTTTCTAAAAAAGTTAAATCATTATAATGCACCTAAGATATTTACTGTAGCTAACAAGGGAAAGGCACGAGCTTTGAGACACCGATTTGAATTATATTGCGTGTGTGAATAGTATACTGTTTATTTGTCCTTATCACGAAATACTAACACTCAATATAAAATTAAACTCAAGAAAAATGAACCAAAAGTGTCCTTAGCATTTTATATTGTAATTTTCATTCACGTCGCTCAAGTAGATATGTAGTTTAAGTGAGAACGTGTCGGTTCCGAACCGTAACTGCCTTCCCCTTCTAAGACCCAAATAATTCATTAATGAAAATTTTATTTGGCTCTAACTCTGGAACCAATGAAAATAAGACCACAAACGACATCGTTGAAAAGATCTCAACGAGTCCATATTACTGCAGTTAAGAAAAAGTTCAAATTCCAGATGTTTCAAAATTGAAACCCCGCTTTATTTGGAGATCTGACTGTATACACAATTTTGGCTAGGTCCATTGCAAACAAAGGCACTACTAGATGTTACAAAAGTTGTAAATACAAACTTTTAACATTCTACGACTAATCGTTTTTGGTTATGCGAGATACATATGTACGTACGTACAGACGTCACGCCGAAACTAGTCAACATGGATTCAGGGATGGTCAAAATGGATATTTCCGTTAGAATATGAAAACCGAAATTTACCGCGATTACAATACTTCCTTTATTTCGTACAAGGAAGTTAAAAAAGAAAAATATCCTAAAATCATCGTTAATACTTTTCTCCTAAAAAACTGTTAATACTTTATAAAATCTTCCATGAACATGTTTTAAAAGCAGGACATCTAGAAAAAAGTTTTCCATATAACGATAAAAAAATCACCTAAATCAATTATTTCGTCAACCAATTTAGTGGTTTCATCACGCTATTCATTAGATCTGTTTACTTATTCTATTTAAATTTAAAAAAGATTCTGCATTTTATTGGAAAATATTTTATACATCAACTTCTAAACTATATAAACTTCAGAATTTACTTCAGAACTTTAAAAGTTAATTGAGTTACATATATAGACAATAAAACTTTGATGCTGATCATTAGCTAGTAGGAGTTTGATAGAGTAGCTTGTATGATAGATTAGTATTAAATAATATTGTATAATGTGTCAAAATGACACAGCTTCTTTCCTAACTTAATAAAATTGCAATTGAAATATAAATAACGGTTTAAATCTATATTTTTAGTTACTGGTAATAAAAAAAAAAAATATTTTTAATCAACATCACTTAATTCTAATTTAAAACATTTCTTTTATGCTATTTAATAACTTTTTTTTAGACCACCGCATGTTAAATTTTCTAAATATGGATTACATAATCATATTTGTCGACCTGTGAAATTGTTTTGTCCACATGTCCATCACTTTAAATTACATCATTAAAAATTGTAACCCCCCAAAAAAAAACCCAAAAATATTGCTCTTACGAGTACGTAATCCAATACTACAAATTTTTTAACAAAAAACCCAAAATAAACGACTGTTTAATATTAATACTCGATCGCTAAATAAAGAAAGTTCTTATAAATTAAAAAAAAAATGATAGACTTGAAGGAAAATAGTTAACTAAAACAATGGATACTAAACTATTCAAATTGACCCAAGCGCTATGGATAAATAACAGACAAAATGGATCTCAAATCATCATTCCTTTTGAGAAAAGTAGCAAAGAAGCAACTTCTGAGAACTAACGGGTCCTAGCGCAGAACACAAAAAGTAGAATACTTACCATAGAATATGTTAACATAAAATACCTATCAGTATATTAATTTCAATTATTTAAACTCGACTTACCTGGGTAATGTTCTATTCGTCGTGTGAAATTTTTGTCAAATTAAGAATTCGATTAGTGGATGGGTAGATTTAAAACGCAACCGAAAGAAATTACCTACCCCCACTTCATGGAGATATTAGTCCCAAACCTTTACCAAACATTATCTCACATATACTAGTTTCTCAAAAAAATATCATTAAAACCGGTTTAACCAGAGGTTAAACCGAAGGTTGTTAAGTTTCAAACAGACCAACGTCATAAGTATGAACGTACGTTCATCATTACCTCCCAATTTGGTTTTGTTTTTTTGGAGCCCCTGAGACACGAAAAGTCTTGAATTGCAAAAGTAATCCATACCTCTTTTTTTACTACTACCTACCATACTTTCCTTCTTACGACATAAATGTAACGATATGATGCCAGGAAAGTAAAATATTTAAAATATGATATTGATTTCTTTCTATAATAACATGACAAACATAGGCATAGCAAAGATTTTGTAGAACAATATTGCCGCCCTGACAAATTTTTTTAATATCTACGTATTTTACGCTTAAGCTACAGGTGAGGTTTCTAGTGTATTTACATTGCTTGATTATTAATTTGAAATTATTATATGTATACATATATTTCAAATACATTAATTTACGTCATTATATGTTTATTTTATTAGCTTTACATTTATTTACATAGAATCAAATGTTAAACTAGAATGATGTCTCTCTCATATCTGTATACGCTGAAAGATCGGTGGGTGAAAAATTATTGCGTTATTGTATAATATAAATTAATTATTATTAATTTAATTATTGTACTAGAAAATCATTTCTACATATATGTAGAAATTAAATTATAAATTTAGAATTTTTTAAAATATGTATTGTTAAAAAAAATGTATAGTAAGAAAATAAAAACAAGGCAAAACTTAAAGATTAATATAATTTCTGATAAAATCAATCAAAATATCAATATCCAGTCGTAGAATTACAGCAAAGCAGTCAACTAATTATCCTTTATACTGTGCTTACAAACAAACTACTACAATTATATCTTTCATAAAACAAATTTATCCGTTTTCCTTTACGTAGAAATTATGTTAGCTTGTGCTAGTTAATGATAAGTAACCTGAAATTTTATTAGCTTTGTGAAAGTTAAAAAAAATTATCTTTACATAAATAAATCTCTCATTATTTTTTGTAATTAAGTTCATTGATTTTTGGGGATTTTAATTCACGAAGCTACTTATAATTAAAATCATTTAATTTTTCTTTTTTTTTCTTTATTTTTCTGTTATTAATTTTACATTAACAAAAATATTAAATTTTGTTCACGTTACATTACATTAAATTAACAATTTTTTCTGTAGATTTTTAGCTTGAAAATAATTATATTATATTACGCAATATTGTTTTTAATCCAAATTTTCAAAACTAAAATAAAATTGTGTAATTCAGTGGAGCGTTTTCATATTAAGTTAAATTTTGGTAAGTTATAGAACAAATTCGTCTAACGTAAAATTCAACTTGCAGAAAGACATCCAGAAAGTAACCCCTGGTATAAATAACTGAATACCGTGTTTAGTTAATTTGATTAAGAATATTTTTTTACCTTATACCACGTGGTTAATTTTTTTTACGTAAAAGAAATATATTTGTAATAATATTCTCGGAGTTATATTATCTAAATTGAATATTACATACATATTCAAAGAAAAATAATTGCGGTTTGTATGGCCACAGATAAAACCTCAATTATGGACTTCAACGTTGAATGTATAAACAAAACTGTATTCTTATTTTCATTTCAAAAAGAAAATAAACGTACAAATTTTTGGAGAAAACGTTTGGTGACTGGGTATGTAATCGGAAAAATAATATCACTACAGTCGAAATATGCGTTGCAAGTTATTCACCAGTGTATGAATTTATAATCCTAAATCTATAACTTACATGAGAGAGAAAGAGTTAGAGAGTGTATTGCATGTATGCACATTTACTTTTGTACTACGTCATTATATTTATATTAATGTCTTTAGTCACATACATGTAATAAAACGTAAATCATATTTACGACGAACAAGTTTCTATTGCGGCAAACCTTTTGATACATTATAGTTACAGCAGTATATTACCCAACAAAAGCAATTTTAGGTCACATCTCATTTATCTAAAATATTGGGTACATTTTTCAACCTAATTATGTGACATTTTAAAAATATTCTCCATTTTATTACAGAGTAATATTAAAACCTAGTCTACGTATATATATATATATATATATATATATATATATATATATATATATATACATATATTAGTGCCATATTTCTATAAATTTTACAATATTATAAAAATATATAATTTTTCAGATATGAATAAGTGGGCGCCATGACGTCAGCCGTATCCTCCGCATGATGTGATGGAGGTAAGTGATATGGGTTTAAAAATACTAATATTTTTTCACTATTTTTATTTTATTAAAAAATAATTTATTTTACCCAGAAAAAGTTTGCATGGAATTTAATCTTTTATAAATTAGTGAATACAAAATAATAATTTCTTTAAATTGAAAAATGTTTATTTTACAGTTAAAAATTTAGTGCTAGAAAGATTTTTATGAGTTTGCAACAGTGGTAAGATATAGTAAAAAAAGATTTAAATCAGTGATGGTTTGTCGTCAATTTTGATTTATGACTCAGGAAAAGTTTGATTTAAAATTAAAAACAAAAAATGGTGCGGAGGTAGGTGTTCAGGATATTGATTCGCTTAGTTTTTTATTTTACAATAAAAGTAAAAAGGGAAAAAGTAATTAATAGAAAGAGGTCTATTTAAAATGGATAAAACAAAAAAATAAAGAAACATTACTCTTAACTTTCTATTCTTTGCACTAATCTAAAACAATTTTTTGTACAAACTATTTCTTTAAGGTATTATAAGAACGGGGTTGATTTCCAATTCTTATGACATGGTAGGAAGTAAATTTTAACATGTTCAAAAATTCAAGAATTACTTGGAGCCTTATAACTTTTTACATAATTTTATTAAGAAATTGTTAAGGTAAATTTAACTTTTAATATCATTTAAAAGCTGATAAATTGACTTTAATAACAACGGTTGAAGTAAATGTAATAAAAATATTCTGTAAAATTGCAGGAATTGTACAACTTCATTACTTTTAATTGGAATTAAATATCCAGTTCATGCATATCTTTATCTTAAGAAAAAAATTTCAGACAATATTTCGAATTCAGATTGAGAGTGGATAAAATAATCAGATTGATTGCAGCTTTACTAAGTTTTCAACTAATAAAATCTTAACTTAAAAAAAAAAAAAAATGTTAATGATATAAATCGACTAAAACTGTTCTACTAAAGATACTTTTAATTAAACATTAAGATAATATAATCTTGAAAAACTTTTCTCCATTAACAACAAATATAAACCTATTTTTTATTGATGTTTTCCCTCCTCAACTCATCTCAGAGTTGTGTAATTTATCAATTTATAAATTGCATAGTGAATATTCATTTTACTGGCCGATCATATACCCGTATATTATATGCGAGAAATGATTATTTACAAGGATGACCATATGAAGTCAATAGTAAGTAATTCTGAACTATGAAATAGTTTAAATCTTATCTTTCAATCTTTCAGTGATACCTTTCCCCAGCCAGCACATGCGACTTCCTCTGGAAATGGGAGCGCATTGCTTTCTTCAAACACTAGGACCTCCGGAAGGCATATTTTTGTTAGGCTGAAAGGAGCTAGCACCGAAAGGGCTTCAGGTGACGGACTGTAACGGAATCACGCCGGGAGTTCGAAGCTTTTATGCGCCTAGCCTCCCAGTATCACCCCCGGTCAATCACTTGTCTATAAATAAAACACAAAAATCCATAACCACCACTAAATAAATAATGATCCGCCCGATAAGCAAAAGACACAGAAGTAAGGGACATTCGTCCAGGCTCTGCGATTATTAGGAAGATAAAAAACTCCCGCTATCCTTGCGTTCCGATCCGTGATATCTTTTAACAGTTTTTAATATTACAAGAGTCATTAAAAATGATCTTTCCAATTACAATTTTGAATAACTCCGTTTAAGAACACTCAGATACATTAAATTAGCATCAATGGAAAACGAAACTCAAATGGTTTGAGTTAAACCAAAACATTTGGTTCACATCACAAAACATGTGCTCAACGTGAACTCTCTGTGTTACACAGCACACTTCGAGCGTGTAGTCCAATTCCTGCCGTACATGTAACACTGGACTACCCACTAATGCCTCTGTGATGAAAAACGAAGATCTTGGATGATAGGGGGTAAAGGTAACTGGTACACGCGTTGTTTGACAAAACCACAGACTAAAAGTCAAAGGGTGACTTGGAGGCCAATAAGCCACAGCCAGCACGCCCAATTCATCTCTTTGATAGTTGTTTATTCAGTTCACGTAGGACATTTAAATGGAATTGGGGTGTTGCTTCATGCTATGAATTCTGTGGATTTTATACAAAACTCTCACTCACACGTTTCACAACTGCAGTGTTTACTAGTGGACGGGTAGTTGACGTTCGCTTATAGCTGGATTTCCTTGATTTTAAAGTCAGAATACTACTTACGGTTACTAGGCCCACTGGATGTATCTTCACCAAAATTCCTTTTAAAATTACATTACACAGCGATAGATTGGCATACGTGAAAATGCAGCATGCAAAAAGTCTTTCTGTCTTCGTTGACAGCCATTTTCTCTCCTATCACCATCAAAAAATTCAATTACTACACAACAGCTGCACCATTCACTGAAATGTTTTGAGGTTTTTTTTTCACTGGTGCTATTTTCATGTACTTCAGTTTTATTAAACGCGAGTAATTCAGGTTTTAATTCGGAAAGTTCATTTTGACAATATTATTTATTAAATTGATATTTCTCGTCCTTTTATAATTATTCCTATACTTTGTTTTATTTATTTTTTTCACATTACATGTTGATGCTTTTAATACTATTTCTTATTTATGATATAGAAGATGAATTCTTATCTATATTTCATGGAAGATTTCTTTTAAAACATTATTTTCTTTGTTTTTTAACCCGTGTCGAAAGAAAATTAAAAAAAATTTGCTTGTTGCCGTCTGTAGAAGTAAGAGTCTTCAAATTTGTACAATGTATGTTTTGTTTAAAATAGTGTAATTTGGTTTTTAACTATTAAATGCATTCTCAGAGAGAGAGAGAGAGAGAGAGAAAATAAAAAGTTTTTCATTTGATGGAATATAACTTCTAATCACCTCTTCTGAATAAAAAAAAGAAGTAATTTCTTTAATCGTCCTTTCAAAAGTTATGCTGAATACATTCCGACGCGTATGAAATGACGAAAACAATGCATTTTTATTATTAAAATATTAATTATAATTTATCTTTTCCAAGTAAATCAGGTTACTAAATTAAAAAAAAAAAAAAAAAACATTTTAGATGGAAGGGATTCAAAGTCTCCATTCACTAAAGTGTTTATTATATCAAATTTAATAGAACTAATTTTTAGATCAATTATTAATTAATGGTTTTTTTTTTAATGAATTTTAAGATATATTTCGAAACTAGAAATTTGATCATTATTTTTAAGAAATACGAAAAATTTCCATCAGGATTAAAAATATACTTGGAAAATTGTATAACTATATTTCCAGAATTTTCATTTAATACCATAAAAAATTTTTGTTTCCGTTATGAATAAAATACATTTTTAGCAATCTAGAAAAATTCACTAAGCGTAATTATATCTATAAAAATTATAAAGATTCGAAACAAAAATTTTCTTTTAGGTTTATAATTGTTACACAACGATTGCTGTATGAGAACAAAAATAATTACCGTATATCTCTTACAGTATGCGATTTAATGTTATCCGAAGCACTATACGAAATTACAATTATTATTTCATGAAAATTACTCTTTAAGGTTTCAATTTCTCAGTGAGATTAAGACTCCTTAATAAATTATAGAGTTATACAAACAACGTTTCACCTGTATATCTAATCGAAATGTATTAAATACATTAATAAAAATGTTACTGATAATCAAGGATTATGACCTGAAAATCTGCGTAAATATAAACGCAGAATATATAATGCTAAATAAAAAATTATTGTAGTGTTGTTGTTGAACTTTTTATCAGATATTGATTCTTTACGGTTATTGTTCGATAGTAAATTTCAACAGCATTCAGGAAAAATCCAACTAGCGTTATATATACTACCTTAATTTGTTGTTTTATTTTAAAGGTGCTCCTATTGTTTATGAGATGATTAGTTTTAAGAATCTTACTGTTTACATACGACCTGACATTGTTTTATCTCCTGTGTTTTAAATCTATGCTTAGTAATTAGTACTATAGTTAAATATTGGAATACAGTTAAAGTATCGTTTTCTTTAGAGAAAAACGTAATTTTATAAAAAAAGCGCGTAGCATAGATTTTATTTTTAATGATTATTTTTAAATAATCCTATCTTCATTGTATGACAAGTCATTGAAACCGACGTTCTGTTCTTTCTTCATGAGAAGAAGAAAAAAAAATTAAAATTGAATTAATGTCATTGATTTTGATTTTAGGATATCATATTTTTATTTAATTAATTATCATAATATTCTTTTTATTACTCCATGATCAATCACGGAAAACGATTTACCGTTTGGCTTAATACTACATTGAAAAATATACTCGTATATAACGTAATTGATATTATCTTTCTATATCTACATAAAAAAAAAATGATAACTCAGTAGTAGAAGTTTTCTGCCACACGGCTTTTTTCTGGTGCACGGCTCTTTCTTTATTTTTCCTGTTTAGCCTCCGTAATTACCTTTCAGATAATACTTCAGAGGATGATATGTACGAGTTTAAATCAAGTGTAGTCTTGTACAGTACAGTCTCAGTTCACCGTTACCCAATAGATCGTGGATACCGGTGTTCTTTGGTGGTTGGGTTTCAATTACCCACACATCTCAGGAGAGACTGTACTAGACTACACGTCACTTACATGATATGATGATATGTACATTCATACATATCATCCTCATTCATTCTCTGTAGTAATGTAGTAACTGTGGTTCTGGAGACTAAACAGAAAAAGAAAAAAGGCGACAACAGCAGCTATATGTCAGTGCTACACTAGCGTTCCTTGTTGTAAAAGGGAGTTCTAATGACACACTATACTCACTTAGCCACTTGTTTATTTAGAGAATTTTTTGGGCTGGTGTGTGATTTTTCAAAAACTTTTTGGAAATATTAATTTTTAATTAACAAATTTTCCTAAGAAAAATAACTTAATTAGGCGAAATCTCGAGATACTGAGGGTAACCTTGCTCTACAGCCACACCCCCTTGATCTTTTAGGTTGAAAATTTAATGGTATCAATGTCCTATATATCGAAGTAATCTGTCCAAGTTTGGTCAAAATCGGTCAAGTAGTTCTGAAAATATAAGGTGATTTAGATTGCGACAAAAAACACCGAACATACAAACATCCAGAAAAGATCAAGAACATCCGGTTTTTGGGTTCCTTAGGTGTCAAAACGTAAAGATCCGGTGAAAATTTCATATGCCAAAATTGGACCGATTACCATACTTTTTCTTTTTCTAAAGCTATATTCAGGGCGGGAAAGTATAAATTCAAAAAAATTAATTTTATTGTAATATCAGCAAATCGATTAATATGATATTTATACGCTCCAATTATGTAGTTGTATTGCCCATTTTATTCACAGGTATTTACCATACATAGATCTTTTTGGTTTTTATTTCCACTCGATACTCCTGTAAAGCTTTTTTAGATCATTCCCGTCTTTTCCTATTTCTGGTTTACCTTCTTATTACTTACATGGTTTCCTATATTGATCCAGTTTTTCCAGATATCTATAAAACTTGAGTATCCTCCCTATTTTTCTGCTGTTCTTCCTGCTTTTAGATTTCTTGCTGTATTGTTTTCCTTCGTATTTTTCCCTTAATATTTTTATACATTTAATTTTAGATAATTTTCAGCGCTTACATAATCAGATACGTTATCAGTTTACATTATAAAATAAAAAATATAAGTGATATAACGTATCCTTGAAAAATGCTCTGGATTCTTTGTTTGTAAAATATAATTACTTATTACAATTTCGACAAAAGTTCACGACTATGAGTAGATGAAGTTGATTTTAACGTAATTGTTTTTCTTATCAAGAGAGTCCTATTACGTCTAAGGTTTTTAATTTACTCAATTAGTTTAACTAATTATAAATTTTTTATCTACTCATCAGAATAAAAAAAAATTTCATATACAGACTGATTTACGAAAAATTTTTGCGAATTTTTCTGGTCATATTCTATTGTTAAAAATGAAGAATAAGTTCATAAAAACGTAGGTAAAGAAATGCTTTCTTAACTTTAGTATCGTGCTGGCTTCCGTAGCGGGAGTGGTAGCATCTCATTCTTTCATCCGGAGGTCCCGCGTTCGAATCCCGGTCAGGCATGGCGCTTTGTGTCATAAAAATTGTCATTTATCTCATCCTCTGATCTAATACCTAACGGTTGTCCTCAAGTTAAAAAAAAAATAAAAGCAATAATCTTTCCGATTAAAAATATAAAGATATCGATCGCTTGATTTGATTTTTACGTCTCTGTAAAAAATTATCTTTACTTATTATATTAATATTTCTAAAATATTTAATAATTTTACTTTATAATATTAAAAATTTGTTTCCTTTAATACATAATTAAAATCTGCCACAATTTTATGTTTTTTTTTAAATTTCAAAATGTTTACTTTTTTATAAACTTTATTCATTATCAAATTCTATATAAGTTTTGTTTCAAATTTTTATGTGTTTATTAACCTAACAAAATTTAACATTTAGCAAAATTATTTTAGCTAAACATAAACTATTGATTTTGTACCCTATTTTTTGTACTTTACTCTGGATTTCTCGAAACTACCTAAAATACAGTTCTGGGATCTATTTCTTTTTTCAGTGATTTTCTTATATTCGAAATCCTGTGTAGGTCAAATTTAGTAATTGAAAGTGACACAGTTCCCGTTATCCGATCAACCTGAAATTTTGCGCGCACCTTTGGTTTGATGACAGTATAAAGCATATTTGATATCATACTGAATCCAATATGGTGGACATTGTGAAAACATATTTCTTTGTTTATAACGGATAACAAATCATATGTTTCTGTAATTAAGGGTTTGTTGTGGTAGTGAAACGGTTTTGTTAGGATAACAAAATGGATTTGTTACTATAACCTCTCGTTACTGTAAGTTATCTGGTTTTTTACAGCGAAAAACCGATTTGTTATCGTAAGTAAATGAATTTTGTTACTATAACAAAATTATTTGTCATCCCGTCTTTTGTTATTTTTCAGTGCAAAACCATGAAAAACGCAGCGCTAGTAGAGGTAGATAGAATGAAAACAATTATAAACCAATGTGAATGAATTTATGGCATTTGAATGAACAAGTGCGAGCGGGATATTAAAAATTAAAACATAAATAAATTTAAAAAAAAAATTAAAACAACGGTTTTCTTTTAAAACGAAATTACTCTAAAGAGTTGAAAATAATTTGTCGGTGATTATAAGACTAAAATAATACTGAAGAATTCAAGTAGGAGTTTTATAATAATTAATAAAGGTAAAGTTGTGAACGTATATTAAAATGATGAGATAACGTAATATTTTAAGAGCTCACAATGGTTTTCTTTTTACAAATAATGATAATTGTTTTGATTATCTTATAATCACTGAAAATATATTTTCTACTTTTTAGAGCAATTTCTTTTTTAAAAGATAACCATTGTTTAATGTTTTTTTTTTTAAAATTTATTTATTCTATTTTTTGAGCAAGTATTACAATTTGGCTTAATTTTACATGATACTCACTAACAAACAATGTATGAACCTATGTGTACATGAATTTCTTTTTTTATTTTCACCAGTAGAATATCATTTTCGATATATTAATATTTGAAAAAAAAAATCTACTGAATGATTTCAATTGGATTGACATAATTATGTTTTGTTGAAAAAATGGATTTTAAATGGTTATTCTGATTATTATGGTAATCCTGATTTACTAACCATAACTTGTTAAATAGATACCAACTACCCGTAATGAGGAAAATAGTAAACATGCTTTTCTCCGCCGGTGGAAATTTTACGTTTTGAAAAAAGCCACTCGCTTGTTAAAAAATCAGGTGATTTTGGTATACTAAAATTATATGTATTCCGCTTGATTTAACGCTTGATTTATGGTTTTTTTTATTAATTATGGATTTAAAAAAAGACTGAAAAATGCTAACAAAGAAAATATAATCTTAGAATTGTTGAAAAAATTAAGTTTAGAGGTACGTTAAGAATATACTTAAATTACTGATTTTAAAATTACCCGGTAAATACGTACTTTAACAATACTTAATAAAATATAACGCTGAAAAATTTTAAATCTATTCCAGAATTAATTTTTTTAAGTCGACGTATGAGCGTTGCGCTCACATTGATATTTGTTCCTGTTATCTTTGTGCTTACAGTCGATAATTGGAACGCCGTCTAGCAGCCTACGCATGTGTTTAGAATGCGATAAGCAAGTATTGCATTTCTGGCTAGCTGGAAATCTCCAGTAATCAGTTATTTTTATTAGTACTACGTCAGAGTGAGCGTGGCGCTCATAAGGTCGAGTATCGGTGCTAGAATTTTGTCTATGTTCTTCCGATTTTTTTTAGAATTTCGTTAGTTTCATTCTGATTTTCTCTTTTTCTTACCTCTAGACATTTTATTTTATATTTAATTTATAACAAAAGTGTTCAGTTTATTATAATGAACCAAGAACAGCAAATAGTCGCAAAATTAGATGAATTTGAAGATGAGGAGTGTGAAAATCGGTTATTAGCTAATAGGTAGAATGAACTTGATTTAAATGCGTCTGATATTGGTGAAATACATACAGTGAAAGTGAGCAGTCCCCTGACGAAGATGACCCTTTATATCCACCCAGTCATGGACCTTAATACATCGGTCGTGACAATATTGCAACTTGGAATGTTCACACACCTAGTAGGCATAGACGTAGACCACGGAGAAACATTGGCTTTCACCCTCCAGGAGTCAAATCAATCGCTATAAATGTGAGGACAACATTTGAAATAGCGAAACTATTGTTTCCAGATTACCTAAGTGATGAAATAACTCGTCATGCAAACAGTCGACTGAGAATTATCCAACAAAATTATAGTAAAAAGTGCAACGTGATATTTTGTTTATTTTAAGTAATTTGTTAAAAATTATTTATTTTATAGTAAATTTATTAACAAGTAATATATTTAAAAGTAAAAAAAAAAACCTGAACATGGCCAGAAACAAATAAAAATACGACATTAAATATGAGTAATTAAACGAATGTTGATGTGTAGCGCGGCGCTCACACGTCGAGTAACGGCGGGTTTA
This sequence comes from Lycorma delicatula, assembly GCF_047948215.1. Classification (NCBI taxonomy): domain Eukaryota; kingdom Metazoa; phylum Arthropoda; class Insecta; order Hemiptera; family Fulgoridae; genus Lycorma; species Lycorma delicatula. Next base: position 71,690,108 of record NC_134455.1, read on the forward strand.
ATAATATGCAAAATTATATTTTATCTTAACATAGAACTACGACTGCGATTATGAGGATATGGAATCTTTGTAAACATATTTCTCGATCAAAATAAAGAAATTTAATCCATCGAATCAATTTAACATTTTTATATGAAGTTCTTAAAAGTACATTTTTTATTTTTTGCGCGATATTTTTCAGTAGGTAAATCTCATGAAAATTGTCATTTTTCTATTTTATCTATATTACATACCAGTGATTTTGTATACAAAGTCTTGTAATTTTTTAATACTTACTTGTATTAATTTATAATATTTAGTTATTAAGCTCTCGGAAATTTTGTACATCATTCTTCTAAAATATACCTAGGTATTATAATTTTTTTTATGAACACAACCAAATTTTTTATAAAATTATCAAGGTTAGTAGTATCAGCAGAATTTTTCCTCTGATACGAGTAAATGTGTTATGCCGTGACGATTTCTCAATTTCTCCAGCCAGCCTTTACTGGCAGAAAATGTATCTGGATCGTTCAAATCTTTGTTAAATTGAATAGTCTTTTCTTGTAAAATAGAGCCGGATACAGGTACCCCAAAGGTGTTCTTCATTGCCTGAACCATAAGGAAACGGCATCATCTAAAGCATCCTGGATAGGCTTCTTCAGCTACATCGTTTATTTAAAAACTTTTCTGGGATTTTTGAATAGTATTCTTAAAATTCTTTTTTGTTCCGTTTCCAGTCACCGATGATTGTTTTTCTGACACCCAACAAATAAGCAGTTTCTTTAATTGATTCTCTGAAATTTAATCTTATAATTGCTTCAAATTTTTTGTCCATTGACATTACTACCCGTTTACGTTTTGTATTATTAATATCTTTGCTACAACCAGCCATTATAACAATAACCATAATATATACAAGTAAACAACACAACACACTACAGCTACTGCACTGTATTACAGAGCAGCAGATACACACTTGAGAAATATAGACCAATCTTTTCGCGTGTAGTAGGTAACAGAAACTAAAGGGAATTTATTGTTTAGCTTGAATACACTGTAAATACACAATGTTAATTACACAATCAATATATTAATGTTAATACACAATCAACTCATTTTCAGTAATAGGCTATAGTAAAATTTGTACATGGAATAAACGGCATCTCGTTTAATTTGTTTTTAGTTTTTCTTTACTTCAGACTTTTTGTGCCCGAGGTTAATTATGGATTTAATGAATGTTCTCTAGCATAGTGAAAAGATGCCATGCCTGAGCGGGATTAGAACCCGCAACCGCCGGATTAAAGGCCAAGACGCTACTCGACCAAAGCGGCCGGTCATCTCGGTTAAAAGAGACCTCGGTTAAGTGAGGCCCTACTTTATCTATATGTATATATAACCAAACCATTGTATTAAAAAAACCAAGTCAAATTTGTTTTGAAAGTTGTGTCAAATGTTTGATGGTACAAAATATTTGCTCTTTTATTTAGTAGAAGTGCTCTGAAAAAATTTAAATAGTTGGTATTCTAAATAAAAAGAACTTTGTGAAATAGATGGATTTTCTACGTAATGTTTTAATAGTAAAAAGACAATATTTAAACAATCTAATTTTTAATATTTAAATAAGCAGATATTTTTTTTTTGCAAATTCTTTGAGTATTTGTAAAAATTTCAGTGATTATAAATTAAATAGTGTTTGCTTTAAGTTTGAGGTTTATATTATCAGTTTGTTTTGCCTCTGCATTCATTTGGTATTAGATGTACAATAAATGTTTATCAATCGGAATTTAGATTTATGTAATTTATGAATTTACTTTTATGTTATATATAATTCTGAATTTTCACAAGTCTAGGTCTACTTTTAAGTAACTTTTATTTTTTCTGTTAATAAAAGATCGATTCTCTACTTATGTATTGTTGAATTTTATTTATATTAGAATAATAACGTGCGTAGTGCTGCAGTTGTATATAACGCGGGTCTTGTGCTGGGTTAAATTAACTATTATCCATTTTATTAATAAACATTTCTGTAATGATAATCTGTTTTTTCCCATTTATTTCTTATATCTTTTAGCATAGAAATAACCTTTAGTCATCATGAATTATAGACTATTTTTATGTTATTATCAAAACAATCTCATTATCATACTTCAATTTCATTTAAAAAAATAAATTTAGTAAAAGTCAGTAATTATTTTATTCAAAGCATATCTGATTTAATTACGTACAATAACAAAAGTATGGATCTCCAATTTAAATTAAAACGAAACTGAATCTGAGAATTCAGATAAACGATAACGAGAATTCTAAGTTAAAGTATCTTACTGCATACTGCACGTAGGATTTATGTTGCATCCGATGAGTATGAGTCTTAAATAACTCGCTTCATATTAATATGAAAAATACTATGGAATTTTATCTATTTACTGTTGAATTCACTTTTCTCTTATTTTAATTTCAACGATGAAAATTTCTTTCAGAAATAAAGAAAAATTAAATTAACATTTTTATGACAATACTTTTTAATTTAAAACAACTATATGTCTTGTAAAACATAAAAATAAAAAGTTCTTAAAATCTCGCAATTGCTAATTTATATTTG